>NW_027275006.1:0-72052 GCF_030028105.1 Mobula birostris
AAGGTATGAGATGTGCGCGACAACAATGCGATATAGGCAAAGCTATGAGAGGTGAGCAAAAACATAGCGATATAGGGGAATGTATGGAGGTGCGCCAAACACAGCGATATAGGGGAAGCTATTGGAGGTGCGTAAAAACACAGCGCTATAGGGGAATATATGAGAGCTGCGCGAAAACACAAGTATATAGGGGAAGCTATGGGAGAAAACACGTCGATATAGGGAAGGCGATGAGAGGTGGGCGAAAACACGGTGATGTAGGAGAAGGTATGAGAGATGAGCGAAAACTCAACTGAAAAGGGGAAGGTATGAGATGTGCGCGACAACACTGCGATATAGGCAAAGCTATGAGAGGTGAGCAAAAACCCAGCGATATAGGGGAAAGTATGGGAGGTGCGCGAAAACACCGCGATATAGGGGAAGCTATGGGAGGTGTGTAAATTCTCAGCGATAAGGGGAAGGTATGGGAGGTGTGCGAAAACACAGAGCTATTGGGGAATGTATGAGAGGTGTTCGAAAAAACGGCGCTATATGGGAATATATGAGAGGTGCGCGAAAACACAGCGATATAGGGGAAGCTATGGGAGGTGCACGAAAACACAGCAATCTTGGGGGAGGTATGAGAGCTGCGTGCCAACACTGCGATATAGGCAAAGCTATGCGAGGTGTGCAAAAACACAGCGATATAGGGGAAGGAATGAGAGGTGTGTGAAAACATGTCTATATAGGGGAAGCGATGAGAGGTGCACGAAAACACGGCGGTATAGAAGAAGGTATGAGAGCTGAGCGAAAACTCAGCTAAAATGGAGAAGGTATGAGATGTGCGCGAGAATACTGCGATATGGGCAAAGCTATGAGAGGTGAGCAAAAACACAGCGATATAGTGGAATCTATGGAAGGTGCGCCAAACACAGCGATATAGGGGAAGCTATTGGAGGTGCGTGAGAACACAGCGATATAGGGGTAGCTATGAGAGGTGCGTGAAAACACTGCGATATAGGGGAAGCTATGGGAGGTGTGCAAAAACTCAGCGATAAGGGGAAGTTATGGGAGGTGCGTGAAGATACAGTGATTTAGGGGAAGGTATGAGAGGTGCGCAAAAACATGGTGATGTTGGGCAATGTACGATAGGTGAGCGAAAACACAGCAATATAAGGGAGTTATTAGACTTGCGCGAGAACTCAGCAATATAGTGGAAGCTATGGGAGGTATCTGAAAACACGTCGATATAGGAGAAGATATGAGAGGTGCGCGAAAGCACAGAGATATAGGGGAAGCTATGAGAGGTGCAAAAAATCACAGCGATATAGGGGAAGGTATGAGAGGTGCGCGAAAACACATCGATATGGGGAAGCTACGAGAGTTGCGCGAAAACACAGCGATATAGTGGAATGTATGAGAGGTGGCGAAAACACAGAGATTTTGGGAAAGCTATGATAGGTGTGTGTGAACACAGCACTATAGGGGAATATATGAGAGGTGCGCAAAAACACGGCGATATGTGGAAATCTGTGGGAGTTGTCCGAAAACACAGTGATATAGTGGTATTTATGGTAGGTGCGCGAAATCACAGCGATATAGGGGAAGGTATGAGAGGTGCGCAAAAACACAGTGATGTAGGGGAATGTATGAGAGATGAGCGAAAACACAGCAATATAAGGGAAGTTATGGGACGTGCGCGAAAACACATCAATATAGTGGAAGCTGTGGGAGGTGCATGAAATCACGGCGATGTAGGAGAAGATATGAGAGGCGTGCGAAAACATGGCGATATGGGGGAGCTACGAGTGGTGCGCGAAAACACAGCGATATAGTGGAATGTACGAGAGGTGGCGAAAACTCAGAGATTTTGGGAAAGCTATGAGAGGTACGTGTAAACACAGCGCTATAGGGAAATATATGTGAGGTGCTCAAAACTACGGTGATATAGGGAAACCTATGGGAGGTGTCCGAAAACACAGCGATATTGAGGTATTTATGTCAGGTGCGCGAAATCACAGCGATATAGGGGAAGGTATGTGAGCTGCGCGAAAACACAGTGATAAAGGGGAAGCAATGGGACGTACGCGAAAATATGGCAATATAGGTAAAGGAATGAGAGGTGTGTGAAAACACATTCATATAGGGAAAGCGATGAGAGGTGGGCGAAAACATAGCGATGTAGGAGAAGGTATGAGAGATTAGCGAAAACTCAGCTAAAAAGGAGAAGGTATGAGATGTGCGCGACAACAATGCGATATAGGCAAAGCTATGAGAGGTGAGCAAAAACATAGCGATATAGGGGAATGTATGGGAGGTGCGCCAAACACAGCGATATAGGGGAAGCTATTGGAGGTGCGTGAAAACACAGCGCTATAGGGGAATATATGAGAGCTGCGCGAAAACACAGGTATATAGGGGAAGCTATGGGAGGTGCACGAAAACACAGCGATCTTGGGGAAGGTATGAGAGCTGCGCGAAAAGAGTGATATAGGAAAAGTAATCGGAGGTGCGCGAAAATACGGCGATATACGTGAAGGAATGAGAGGTGTGTGAAAACACGTCGATATAGGGAAGGCGATGAGAGGTGGGCGAAAACACGGTGATGTAGGAGAAGGTATGAGAGATAAGCGAAAACTCAGCTAAAAAGAGGAAGGTATGAGATGTGCGTGCCAACACTGCGATATAGGGAAAGCTATGAGAGGTGAGCAAAAACACAGCAATATAGAAGAAGGAATGAGAGGTGTGTGAAAACATGTCTATATAGGGGAAGCGATGAGAGGTGCGCGAAATCACGACGGTACAGAAGAAGTTATGAGAGCTGAGCGAAAACTCAGCTAAAATGGAGAAGGTATGAGATGTGCGAGACAACACTGCGATATAGGTAAAGCTATGAGAGGTGAGCAAAAACACAGCGATATAGGGGACGCTATGGAAGGTGCGCCAAGCACAGCGATATAGGGGAAGCTATTGGAGGTGCGTGAGAACACAGCGATACAGGGGAAGCTAAGAGAGGTGCGTGAAAACACTGCGATATAGGGGAAGCTATGGGAGGTGTGCAAAAACTCAGCGATAAGGGGAAGTTATGGGAGGTGCGTGAAAATACAGCGATTTAGGGGAAGGTATGATAGGGAGGGGAAAACACAGCGATATAGGGGAAGGTATGGGAGGTGCGCCAAACACAGCGATATAGTGGAAGCTATTGGAGGTGCGCAAAAACACAACGCTATAGGGGAAGCTATGGGATGTGTGTAAAATCTCAGCGATAAGGGGAAGGTATGGGAGGTGTTCAAAAACACAGAGCTATAGAGGAATGTATGAGAGTTGTTCGAAAAAACGGCGCTATAGGGGAATATATGAGAGGTGCGCGAAAACAAAGCGATATAGGGGAAGCTATGAGAGGTGCAATAAATCACAGCGATATAGGGGAAGGTATGAGAGGTGCCGAAAACACATCGATATGGGGAAGCTACGAGAGGTGCGCGAAAACACAGCGATATAGTGGAATGTATGAGAGGTGGCAAAAACACAGAGATTTTGGGAAAGCTTGATAGGTGCGTGTAAACACAGCAATATAGGGGAATATATGAGAGGTGCGCAAAAACATGGCGATATATGGAAATCTATGGGAGTTGTCCGAAAACACTGTGATATAGGGGTATTTATGGTAGGTGCGCGAAAACACAGCGATATAGGGGAAGGTATGAGAGGTGCGCAAAAACACAGTGATGTAGGGGAATGTATGAGAGATGAGCGAAAACACAGCAATATAAGGGAAGTTATGGGACGTGCGCGAAAACACATCAATATAGTGGAAGCTGTGGGAGGTGCATGAAATCACGGCGATGTAGGAGAAGATATGAGAGGTGCGCGAAAACATGGCAATATGGGGGAGCTACGAGAGGTGCGCGAAAAAACAGCGATATAGTGGAATGTACGAGAGGTGGCAAAAACTCGGAGATTTTGGGAAAGCTATGAGAGGTACGTGTAAACACAGCGCTATAGGGAAATATATGTGAGGTGCTCAAAACTACGGTGATATAGGGAAATCTATGGGAGGTGTCCGAAAACACAGCGATATTGAGGTATTTATGTCAGGTGCACGAAATCACAGCGATATAGGGGAAGTTGTGAGCGGTGCGCATAAACACGGTGATGTAGGGGAATGTATGAGAGGTGAGTGAAAACACAGCAATATAAGGGAAGTTATGGGATGTGCGCGAAAACACAGCAATATCGTGGAAGCTATGGGAGGTGCATGGAATCACGGCGATATAGGAGAAGATATGAGAGGTGCGCGAAAGCACAGAGACATAGGGGAAGCTATGAGAGGTGCTCGAAAACATGGTGATATAGGGGAAACTATCAGAGGTGTGCGAAAACACAGCAATATACGGGAAGGTATGAGAGGTGTGTGAAACTGGTCGATACAGGGAAAGCAATGAGAGGTGGGTGAAAACACGGTGATGTAGGAGAAGGTATGAGAGATGAGCGAAAACTCAGCCTAAAAGGGGAAGGTATGAGATGTGCGCGACAACACTGCGATATAGGCAAAGCTATGAGAGGTGAGCAAAAACACAGCGATATAGGGGAAGCTATGAGAGGTGCACGATAACACCGCGATACAGGGGAAGGTATGAGAGGTGCGCAAAAACACGGTGACGTAGGGGAATGTATGAAAGGTGAGCGAAAATACAGCAATATAAGGGAAGTTATGGGACCTGCGCGAAAACACAGCGATATAGTAGAAGCTATGGGAGGTGCATGAAGTCACGGCGATATAGGAGAAGATATGAGAGGTGCGCGAAAGCACAGAGATATAGGGGAAGCTATGAGCGGTGCGCGAAAACACGGCGATATAGGGGAAGCTATGGGAGGTGTGCAAAAACCCAGTGATAAAGAAGGTGTGGAAGGAGCGCGAAAACACAGCGATATAGGGGAAGCTCTGGGAGGTGTGTAAAATCTCAGCGATAAGGGGAAGGTATGGGAGGTGTTCGAAAAAACGGCACTATACGGGAATATATGAAAGGTGCGCGAAAACAAAGCGATATAGGGGAAGCTATGGGAGGTACACGAAAACACAGCAATCTTGGGGAAGGTATGAGAGCTGCGCGAAAACAGTGATATAGGTGAAGCAAATGGAGGTGCACGAAAATACCGTGATATAGGGAAATCTATGGGAGGTGTCCGAAAACACAGCGGTATAGGGGTATTTATGAGAGGTGCGTGAAAAAACAGCGAAATAAGGGAAGGTGTGCGAGGTGCGAAAAACACAGCAATGTAAGGGAAGCTATGGGATGTGCATGAAAACACATCGATATACGGGAAGCTACGAGAAGTACGCGAAAACACGGCGATATAGTGGAAGGTATGAGAGGTGGCGAAAACTCAGAGATTTTGGGAAAGCTATGAGAGGTACGTGTAAACACAGCGCTATAGGGGAATATATGAGAGGTGCGCAAAAACCCGGTGATATAGGGAAATCTATGGGAGGTGTCCGAAAACACAGCGATATAGGGGTATTTATGCCAGGTGCGCGAAAACACAGCGATATAGGGGAAGGTATGTGCGGTGCACAAAAACACGGTGATGTAGGGGAATGTAGGAGAGGTGAGCGAAAACACAGCAATATCATGGAAGCTATGGGAGGTGCATGGAATCACGGCGATATAGGAGAAGATATGAGAGGGGCGCGAAAGCACAGAGATATAGGGGAAGCTATGAGAGATGCTCGAAAACATGGTGATATAGGAGAAACTATGAGTGGTGCGTGAAAACACAGCAATATACGGGAAGGTATGAGAGGTGTGTAAAACTGGTCGATACAGGGAAAGCGATGAGAGGTGGGCGAAAACACTGCGATGTAGGAGAAGGTATGAGAGATGAGCGAAAACTCAGCTAAAAAGGGGAAGGTATGAGATGTGCGCGACAACAATGGGATATAGGCAAAGCTGTGAGAGGTGAGCAAAAACACAGCGATATAGGGGAAAGTATGGGAGGTGCGCCAAACACAGTGATATAGGGGAAGCTATTGGAGGTGTGCGAAAACACAGCGCTATAGGGGAATATATGAGAGGGGCGCGAAAACACAGCGATATAGGGGAAGCTATGGGAGGTGCACGAAAACACAGCAATCTTGCGGAAGGTATGAGAGCGGCGTGAAAACAGTGATATATAGGGAAGCAATGGGCGGTGCGTGAAAATATGGCGATATACGTGAAGGAATGAGAGGTGTGTGAAAACACGTCGATATAAGGAAGGCGATGAGAAGTGGGCGAAAACACGGTGATGTAGGAGAAGGTATGAGAGATGAGCGAAAACTCAGCTAAAAAGGGGAAGGTATGAGATTTGCGTGCCAACACTGCGATATAGGCAAAGCTATGAGAAGTGAGCAAAAACACAGCGATATAGGGATATTTATGGCAGGTGTGCAAAAACACTGTGATATAGGGAAAGCGATGAGAGGTGGGCGAAAACACGGCGGTATAGAAGAATGTATGAGAGATGGGCGAAAACTCAGCTAAAAAGTGGAAGGTATGAGAGGTGAGCGAGAATACTGCGATATAGGCAAAGCTATGAGAGGTGAGCAAAAACACCGCGATATAGGGGAAGCTATGATAGGTGCGTGAAAACACAGCGATATAGGGGAAGCTATGGGAGGTGCGCCAAATACAGCATTATAGGGGAAGCTATGGGAGGTGTGCGAAAACACAGCAATACAGCAGAAGGTATGAGATGTGCGCGAAAACACAGCAATACATGGGAAACAATGGGAGAAGGTATGCGAGGTGCGCAAAAACAGTGATATAGGTGAAGCAAATGGAGGTGCACGAAAATACGGCGATATAGGGAAATCTATGGGAGGTGTCCGAAAACACAGCGATATAGGGGTACTTATGGGAGGTGCGTGAAAAAACAGCGAAATAAGGGAAGGTGTGCGAGGTGCGAAAAACACAGCAATGTAAGGGAAGCTATGGGATGTGCATGAAAACACATCGATATACGGGAAGCTATGAGAAGTGTGCGAAAACACATCGATATACTTGAAGGTATGAGAGGTGCGCGTAAACCAGCGACATAGGGGAATTTATGAGAGGTGCGCAAAAACACGGTGATGTCGGGGAATGTATGAGAGGTGCGCAAAAACATGGCTATATAGGGAAATCTATGAGAGGTGTCCGAAAACACAGTGATATAGGGGAAGGAATGAGAAGTGTGTGAAAACACATCTATATAGGGGAAGCGATGAGAGGTGTGCGAAAACACGGAGGTATAGAAGGAGGTATGAGAGATGAGCAAAAACTCAGCGAAAAAGGGGTAGGTATGAGATGTGTGCGAGAATACTGCGATATAGGCAAAGCTATGAGAGGTGCGAGAATACTGCGATATAGGCAAAGCTATGAGAGGTGACCAAAAACACCGCAATATGGGGGAAGCTATGGAAGGTGTGCAAAAACTCAGCGATAAGGGGAAAGTATCGGAGGTGCGCGATAACACCGCGATATAGGGGAAGGTATGAGAGGTGTGCAAAAACACAGTGATGTAGAAAAATGTATGAGAGGTGAGCAAAAACACAGCAATATAAGGGAAGTTATGAGACGTGCGCGAAAACACAGCGATATAGTGGAAGCTATGGGAGGTGCATGAAAACACGTTGATATAGGAGAAGATATGAGAGGTGCGCGAAAGCACAGAGATATAGGGGAAGCTATGTGTGGTGCAAAAAATCACAGCGATATAGGGGAAGGTATGAGAGTTGCGCGAAAACACATTGATATAGGGAAGCTACGAAAGGTGCGCGAAAACACAGCGATATAGTGGAATGTATGGGAGGTGCATGAAAACACGTCGATATAGGAGAAGATATGAGAGGTGCGCGAAAGCACAGAGATATAGGGGAAGCTATGAGAGATTTAAAAAATCACAGCGATATAGGGGAAGGTATGAGTGGTGCGCAAAAACACGGTGATGTAGGGGAAGATATGAGAGGTGAGCGAAAACACAGCAATATCATGGAAGCTATGGGAGGTGCATGGAATCACGGCGATATAGGAGAAGATGTGAGAGGTGCGCGAAAGCACAGAGATATAGGGGAAGCTATGAGAGGTGCTCGAAAGCATGGTGATATAGGAGAAACTATGAGTTGTGCGCGAAAACACAGCATTATACGGGAAGGTATGAGAGGTGTGTGACACTGGTCGATACAGGGAAAGCGATGACAGGTGGACGAAAATACGGCGATGTAGGAGAAGGTATGAGAGATGAGCGAAAACACATCGATATGGGGAAACTACGAGAGGTGCGCGAAAACACAGCGATATAGTGGAATGTTTGAGAGGTGGCGAAAACTCAGAGATTTCGGGAAAGCTATGAGAGGTGCGTGTAAACACAGCGCTATAGGGGAATATATGAGACGTGCGCAAAAACACGGTGATATAGGGAAATCTATGGGAGGTGTCTGAAAACACAGCGATATAGGGTTATTTATGGCAGGTGCGCAAAAACACAGCGATATAGGGGAAGGCATGAGAGGTGAGCGAAAACACGGTGATGTAGGGGAATGTATGAGAGGTGAGTGAAAACACAGCAATATAAGGGAAGTTACGGGACGTGCGCGAAAACACAGCAATATCGTGGAAGCTATGGGAGGTGCATGAAATCACGGCGATATTGGAGAAGATATGAGAGGTGTGCGAAAGCACAGAGATATAGGAGAAGCTATGAGAGGTGCGCGAAAACGTGGTGATATAGGGGAAGCTATGATAGGTGCGCGAAAACACAGCAATATACGGGAAGGTATGAGAGTTGCGCGAAAACACAGTGATATAGGAGAAGCAATTGGAGGTGCGCGAAAATACAGCGGTATACGTGAAGGAATGAGAGGTGTGTGTAACACGTCGATACAGGGAAAGCGATGAGAGGTGGGCGAAAACACGGTGATGTAGGAGAAGGTATGAGAGATGAGCGAAAACTCAGCTAAAAAGGGGAAGTTATGAGATCTGCGCGACAACACTGCGATATAGGCAAAGCTATGAGAGGTGAGCAAAAACACAGCGATATAGGGGAAAGTACGGGAAGTGTGCAAACACAGCGATATAGGGGAAGCTATTGGAGGTGCGCGAAAACACAGTGACAAAGGGGAAGCTATGGGAGGTGTGTAAAAACTCAGCGATAAGGGGAAGGTGTGGAGAGGTGTGAGAAAGCACAGAGCTATAGGGGAATGTATGAGAGGTGTGCGAAAAAACATCGATATAGGGGAAGCTATGGGAGGTGCGTGAAAACACAGCGATATAGGGGAAGCTATGGGAGGTGTGCAAAAATTCAGCGATAATGAGAAGGTGTGGGAGGTGTGCGAAAACACAGCGATTTAGGGGAAGGTATGAGATGGAGGCAAAAACACAGCGATATAGGGGAATATATGAGAGGTGTCCGAAAACACAGCGACATAAGGTAATTCATGTGAGGTGCACGAAAACACAGCAATATAGGTGAAGTTATGTGAGCTGCGCGAAAACACAGTGATAAAAGGGAAGCTATGGGAGGTGCGCGAAGACACAGCAATATAGTGGAAGGTATGTGACCTGCGCGAAAACACAGTGATAAAGGGGAAGCAATGGGAGGTGCGCGAAAATACAGCAATATACGTAAAGGAATGAGAGGTGTGTGAAAACACGTCGATACAGGGAAAGCGATGAGAGGTGGGCGAAAACACGGTGATGTAGGAGAAGGTATGAGAGATGAGCGAAACTCAGCTAAAAAGGGGAAGGTATGAGATGTGCGCGACAACACTGCGATATAGGCAAAGCTATGAGAGGTGAGCAAAAACACAGCGAAATAGGGGAAAGTGTGGGAGGTGCGCCAAACACAGCGATATAGGGGAAGCTATTGGAGGTGCACGAAAACACAGCGATATAGGGGAAGCTATGAGAGATGTGCGTAAACACGGCGATATAGGGGAAGCTATGGGAGGTGTGCAAAATCTCAGCAATAAGGGGAAGGTATGGGAGGTGTGCGAAAACACAGAGCTATAGGGGAATGTATGGGAGGTGTTCGAAAAAACGGCGCTATAGGGGAATATATGAGAGGTGCGCGAAAACACAGCGATATAGGGGAAGCAATGGGAGGTGCGCGAAAATACGGTGATATACATGAAGGAATGAGAGGTGTGTGAAAACACGTCGATATAGGGAAGGCGATGAGAGGTGGGCGAACACACGGTGATGTATGAGAAGGTATGAGAGATGAGCGAAACTCAGCTAAAAAGGGGAAGGTATGAGATGTGCGCGACAACACTGCGATATAGGCAAAGCTATGAGAGGTGAGCAAAAACACAGCGAAATAGGGGAAAGTGTGGGAGGTGCGCCAAACACAGCGATATAGGGGAAGCTATTGGAGGTGCACGAAAACACAGCGATATAGGGGAAGCTATGAGAGATGTGCGTAAACACGGCGATATAGGGGAAGCTATGGGAGGTGTGCAAAATCTCAGCAATAAGGGGAAGGTATGGGAGGTGTGCGAAAACACAGAGCTATAGGGGAATGTATGGGAGGTGTTCGAAAAAACAGCGCTATAGGGGAATATATGAGAGGTGCGCGAAAACACAGCGATATAGGGGAAGCAATGGGAGGTGCGCGAAAATACGGTGATATACATGAAGGAATGAGAGGTGTGTGAAAACACGTCGATATAGGGAAGGCGATGAGAGGTGGGCGAACACACGGTGATGTATGAGAAGGTATGAGAGATGAGCGAAAACTCAGCTAAAAAGGGGAAGGTATGAGATGTGCGTGCCAACACTGCAATATAGGCAAAGCTATGAGAGGTGAGCAAAAACACAGCGATATAGGGGAAAGCATGGGAGGTGCGCCAAACACAGCGATATAGGGGAAGCTATCGGATGTGCGCAAAAAAACAGCGATATATGGGTAGCGATGAGAGGTGCACGAAAACGCAGCGATATAGGGGATGGTATGCAAGGTGCGTGAAAACACAGTTATATAGGGGAAGGTTTGACAGGTACGCAAAATCACAATGATATAGGGGAAGCTAGGGGAGGTGCGCAAAAACACAGCAGTATAGGGCAAGCTCTGAGACGTGCGCAAAAACACAGCTCTTTAGGGGAAGCTATGGGAGGTGTGCGAAAACACAGCAATACAGCAGAAGGCATGAGATGTGTGCGAAAACACAGCAATACAGCAGAAGGCATGAGATGTGTGCGAAAACACAGCAATACATGGAAAACTATGGGAGGTGCGTGAAGAAACCGAAATAGGGGAAGGTATTCAAGGTGCACCAAAACACAGTAATGTAGGGGAAGCTATGGGATGTGCATGAAAACACATCGATATACGGGAAGCTACGAGAGGTGCGCGAAAACATGGCAATATAGTGGAAGTTATGAGAGGTGCGTGAAAACACATCGATATTGGGGAGGCTACGATAGGTGCGTGAAAACACATCGATATACTTGAGGGTATGAGAGGTGCGCAAAAACACAATGATGTAGGGGAAGCAATGGGAGGTGCGCGAAAACAGAGTGACATAGGGGAAGTTATGAGAGGTGCACAAAAACACGGCGATATACGCGAAGGAATGTGAGGTGCGTGAAACTGGTCAATACAAGGAAAGCAATGAGAGGCGGGCGAAAACATGGTGATGTAGGAGAAGGTATGAGAGATGAGCAAAAACACAACGATATAGGAGAAAGTATGGGAGGTGCGCCAAACACAGCAATATAGAGGAAGCTATTTGATGTGCGCAAAAACACATCGATATAGGGGAAGCTATGAGAGGTGCGCGAAAACACAGCGATCTAGGGGAAGCTACGATAGGTGCGTGAAAACACATTGATATACTTGAAGGTATGAGAGGTGTGCGAAAACACAACGATGTAGGGGAAGCAATGGGAGGTGCGCGAAAACACAGCGACATAGGGGAATTTATGAGAGGTGCGCAAGAACACGTGATGGGAAATGTAAGAGGGGTGCGTGAAAACACGGTTATGTAGGGAAAACTATGAGAGGTGTCCAAAAACACAGCGATATAGGGGTATTTATGGCAGGTGTGCAAAAATACAGTGATATAGGGGAAGGAATGAGAGGTGTGTGAAAACATGTCTATGTAGGGGAAGCGATGAGAGGTGCGCAAAAAGACAGCGGTATAGAAGAAGGTATGAGAGATGAGCGAAAACTCACCTAAAAAGGGGAAGGTATGAGATGTGCGCGAGAATACTGCGATATAGGCAAAGCTATGAGAGGTGAGCAAAAACACAGCGATATAGGGGAAGGTATGAGAGGTGTGCAAAAACTCAGCGATAGGGGGAAGTTATGGGAGTGGCGCGAAAATACAGCGATTTAGAGGAAGGTATGAGAGGGAGTCGAAAACACAGTGTTATAGGGGAAGCAATGGGAGGTGCGCGAAAACACTTCGAAATACGTGAAGGAATGAGAGGTGTGTGAAAACACGACGATATAGGGGAAGTGATGAGAGGTGCACGAAAGCACGGCGATATAGGGGAAGCTATGAGAGGTGAGCGAAAACACAGCGATGTAGGAGACTCTATGGGAGATACGCGAAAACACGGTGATATAGGGGAAGGAATTATAAGTGAGAGAAAACGCAGCTTTATAGGGGAAGGTATGAGAGCTGCAAGAAAAAATGGCGATATAGTGGCAGCTATGAGAGGTGCGCAGAGTCATGGCGATGTAGGGGAATATATGACAAGTGCGCGAAAACAGGGCGATAAAGCGGAAGCTATGAGATGTGAGTGAAAACACAGCGATATAGGGGAAGGTATGAGAGGGAGGCAAAAGCACAGTGATATAGGGGAAGGGATGAGAGGTGTCCGATTAACACCGCGAAATAGGGGAAGGTATGAAAGGTGTGAAAAAAACGGTGATGTAGGGGAATGTATGAGAGGTGCACGAAAACACGGCGATATAGTGGCAGCTATGAGAGGTGCGCAGAGTCACGGTGATGTAGGGGAATATATGACAGGTGCGCGAAAACAGGACGATAAAGAGGAAGCTATGAGAGGTGAGTGTAAACACAGCAATAAAGGGTAAGCTATGGGAGGTGCGCGAAATCACAGCGATGTAGAGGAAGGGATGAGAGGTGCGTGAAAGCATCGCAACTTATGGGAAGCTATGAGAGGTGCACGAGAACACAGCGGTAGAGGGGAAGCTATGAGAGGAGTGCGAATGAGAGGTGCGCTATAACACAGTAATATAGGGGAAGTTATCAGAGGTCTTTGAAAACACGGCGATATAGTGGAAGGTACGGTAGGTGCACGAAACACAGCGATTTACAGGAATGTATCAGAGGTACGTGAAAACACAGTGATATAGGGGAATATATGAGAGGTGAGAGAAAATGCAACTCTATAGGGGAAGGTATGAGAAGTGCGCAAAAACAGAGCGATATAGGGGACGGTATGAGAGGTGCGTGAAAACACGGCAATATAGGAGAAGGTATGAGAGACGAGCGAAAACTCAGCTAAAAAGGTGAAGGTTTGAGAGGTGCGCAAAAACACGGCGATATAGGCAAATCTCTGAGAGGTGAGCAAAAATACAGCAATATAGCGGAAGCTATGGGAGGTGCGCCAAAGCACCGTGATGTAGTGGAAGATATCAGAGGTGCGCGAAAGCACAGAGATATAAGGCAAGGTATGAGAGGTGCGCAAAAACACGGTGATGTAGGGGAATGTATGAGAGATGAGCGAAAACACAGCAATATAAGGGAAGTTATGGGACGTGCGCGAAAACACATCAATATAGTGGAAGCTGTGGGAGGTGCATGAAATCACGGCGATGTAGGAGAAGATATGAGAGGCGTGCGAAAACATGACGATATGGGGGAGCTACGAGAGGTGCGCGAAAACACAGCGATATAGTGGAATGTACGAGAGGTGGCGAAAACTCAGAGATTTTGGGAAAGCTATGAGAGGTACGTGTAAACACAGCGCTATAGGGAAATATATGTGAGGTGCTCAAAACTACGGTGATATAGGGAAACCTATGGGAGGTGTCCGAAAACACAGCGATATTGAGGTATTTATGAAGGTGCGCGAAATCACAGCGATATAGGGGAAGGTATGTGAGCTGCGCGAAAACACAGTGATAAAGGGGAAGCAATGGGACGTACGCGAAAATACGGCAATATAGGTAAAGGAATGAGAGGTATGTGAAAACACATTCATATAGGGAAAGCGATGAGAGATGGGCGAAAACATAGCGATGTAGGAGAAGGTATGAGAGATTAGCGAAAACTCAGCTAAAAAGGAGAAGGTATGAGATGTGCGCGACAACAATGCGATATAGGCAAAGCTATGAGAGGTGAGCAAAAACATAGCGATATAGGGGAATGTATGGGAGGTGCGCCAAACACAGCGATATAGGGGAAGCTATTGGAGGTGCGTGAAAACACAGCGCTATAGGGGAATATATGAGAGCTGCGCGAAAACACAGGTATATAGGGGAAGCTATGGGAGGTGCACGAAAACACAGCAATCTTGGGGAAGGTATGAGAGCTGCGCGAAAAGAGTGATATAGGAAAAGTAATCGGAGGTGCGCGAAAATACGGCGATATACGTGAAGGAATGAGAGGTGTGTGAAAACACGTCGATATAGGGAAGGCGATGAGAGGTGGGCGAAAACACGGTGATGTAGGAGAAGGTATGAGAGATGAGCGAAAACTCAACTGAAAAGGGGAAGGTATGAGATGTGCGCGACAACACTGCGATATAGGCAAAGCTATGAGAGGTGAGCAAAAACCCAGCGATATAGGGGAAAGTATGGGAGGTGCGCGAAAACACCGCGATATAGGGGAAGCTATGGGAGGTGTGTAAATTCTCAGCGATAAGGGGAAGGTATGGGAGGTGTGCGAAAACACAGAGCTATTGGGGAATGTATGAGAGGTGTTCGAAAAAACGGCGCTATATGGGAATATATGAGAGGTGCGCGAAAACACAGCGATAAAGGGAAGCTATGGGAGGTGCACGAAAACACAGCAATCTTGGGGGAGCTATGAGAGCTGCGTGCCAACACTGCGATATAGGCAAAGCTATGCGAGGTGTGCAAAAACACAGCGATATAGGGGAAGGAATGAGAGGTGTGTGAAAACATGTCTATATAGGGGAAGCGATGAGAGGTGCACGAAAACACGGCGGTATAGAAGAAGGTATGAGAGCTGAGTGAAAACTCAGCTAAAATGGAGAAAGTATGAGATGTGCGCGAGAATACTGCGATATGGGCAAAGCTATGAGAGGTGAGCAAAAACACAGCGATATAGTGGAATCTATGGAAGGTGCGCCAAACACAGCGATATAGGGGAAGCTATTGGAGGTGCGTGAGAACACAGCGATATAGGGGTAGCTATGAGAGGTGCGTGAAAACACTGCGATATAGGGGAAGCTATGGGAGGTGTGCAAAAACTCAGCGATAAGGGGAAGTTATGGGAGGTGCGTGAAGATACAGTGATTTAGGGGAAGGTATGAGAGGTGCGCAAAAACATGGTGATGTTGGGCAATGTACGATAGGTGAGCGAAAACACAGCAATATAAGGGAGTTATTAGACTCGCGCGAGAACTCAGCAATATAGTGGAAGCTATGGGAGGTATCTGAAAACACGTCGATATAGGAGAAGATATGAGAGGTGCGCGAAAGCACAGAGATATAGGGGAAGCTATGAGAGGTGCAAAAAATCACAGCGATATAGGGGAAGGTATGAGAGGTGCGCGAAAACACATCGATATGGGGAAGCTACGAGAGTTGCGCGAAAACACAGCGATATAGTGGAATGTATGAGAGGTGGCGAAAACACAGAGATTTTGGGAAAGCTATGATAGGTGTGTGTGAACACAGCACTATAGGGGAATATATGAGAGGTGCGCAAAAACACGGCAATATGTGGAAATCTGTGGGAGTTGTCCGAAAACACAGTGATATAGTGGTATTTATGGTAGGTGCGCGAAATCACAGCGATATAGGGGAAGGTATGAGAGGTGCGCAAAAACACAGTGATGTAGGGGAATGTATGAGAGATGAGCGAAAACACAGCAATATAAGGGAAGTTATGGGACGTGCGCGAAAACACATCAATATAGTGGAAGCTGTGGGAGGTGCATGAAATCACGGCGATGTAGGAGAAGATATGAGAGGCGTGCGAAAACATGGCGATATGGGGGAGCTACGAGAGGTGCGCGAAAACACAGCGATATAGTGGAATGTACGAGAGGTGGCGAAAACTCAGAGATTTTGGGAAAGCTATGAGAGGTACGTGTAAACACAGCGCTATAGGGAAATATATGTGAGGTGCTCAAAACTACGGTGATATAGGGAAACCTATGGGAGGTGTCCGAAAACACAGCGATATTGAGGTATTTATGTCAGGTGCGCGAAATCACAGCGATATAGGGGAAGGTATGTGAGCTGCGCGAAAACACAGTGATAAAGGGGAAGCAATGGGACGTACGCGAAAATATGGCAATATAGGTAAAGGAATGAGAGGTGTGTGAAAACACATTCATATAGGGAAAGCGATGAGAGGTGGGCGAAAACATAGCGATGTAGGAGAAGGTATGAGAGATTAGCGAAAACTCAGCTAAAAAGGAGAAGGTATGAGATGTGCGCGACAACAATGCGATATAGGCAAAGCTATGAGAGGTGAGCAAAAACATAGCGATATAGGGGAATGTATGGGAGGTGCGCCAAACACAGCGATATAGGGGAAGCTATTGGAGGTGCGTGAAAACACAGCGCTATAGGGGAATATATGAGAGCTGCGCGAAAACACAGGTATATAGGGGAAGCTATGGGAGGTGCACGAAAACACAGCAATCTTGGGGAAGGTATGAGAGCTGCGCGAAAAGAGTGATATAGGAAAAGTAATCGGAGGTGCGCGAAAATACGGCGATATACGTGAAGGAATGAGAGGTGTGTGAAAACACGTCGATATAGGGAAGGCGATGAGAGGTGGGCGAAAACACGGTGATGTAGGAGAAGGTATGAGAGATGAGCGAAAACTCAGCTAAAAAGAGGAAGGTATGAGATGTGCGTGCCAACACTGCGATATAGGGAAAGCTATGAGAGGTGAGCAAAAACACAGCAATATAGAAGAAGGAATGAGAGGTGTGTGAAAACATGTCTATATAGGGGAAGCGATGAGAGGTGCGCGAAATCACGACGGTACAGAAGAAGTTATGAGAGCTGAGCGAAAACTCAGCTAAAATGGAGAAGGTATGAGATGTGCGGGACAACACTGCGATATAGGTAAAGCTATGAGAGGTGAGCAAAAACACAGCGATATAGGGGACGCTATGGAAGGTGCGCCAAGCACAGCGATATAGGGGAAGCTATTGGAGGTGCGTGAGAACACAGCGATACAGGGGAAGCTAAGAGAGGTGCGTGAAAACACTGCGATATAGGGGAATCTATGGGAGGTGTGCAAAAACTCAGCGATAAGGGGAAGTTATGGGAGGTGCGTGAAAATACAGCGATTTAGGGGAAGGTATGATAGGGAGGGGAAAACACAGCGATATAGGGGAAGGTATGGGAGGTGCGCCAAACACAGCGATATAGTGGAAGCTATTGGAGGTGCGCAAAAACACAACGCTATAGGGGAAGCTATGGGATGTGTGTAAAATCTCAGCGATAAGGGGAAGGTATGCGAGGTGTTCAAAAACACAGAGCTATAGAGGAATGTATGAGAGTTGTTCGAAAAAACGGCGCTATAGGGGAATATATGAGAGGTGCGCGAAAACAAAGCGATATAGGGGAAGCTATGAGAGGTGCAATAAATCACAGCGATATAGGGGAAGGTATGAGAGGTGCCGAAAACACATCGATATGGGGAAGCTCCGAGAGGTGCGCGAAAACACAGCGATATAGTGGAATGTATGAGAGGTGGCAAAAACACAGAGATTTTGGGAAAGCTTGATAGGTGCGTGTAAACACAGCACTATAGGGGAATATATGAGAGGTGCGCAAAAACATGGCGATATATGGAAATCTATGGGAGTTGTCCGAAAACACTGTGATATAGGGGTATTTATGGTAGGTGCGCGAAAACACAGCGATATAGGGGAAGGTATGAGA
Organism: Mobula birostris; assembly: GCF_030028105.1. Classification (NCBI taxonomy): domain Eukaryota; kingdom Metazoa; phylum Chordata; class Chondrichthyes; order Myliobatiformes; family Myliobatidae; genus Mobula; species Mobula birostris. Next base: position 18,073 of record NW_027275006.1, read on the forward strand.
GGTGCGCAAAAACACAGTGATGTAGGGGAATGTATGAGAGATGAGCGAAAACACAGCAATATAAGGGAAGTTATGGGACGTGCGCGAAAACACATCAATATAGTGGAAGCTGTGGGAGGTGCATGAAATCACGGCGATGTAGGAGAAGATATGAGAGGTGTGCGAAAACATGGCAATATGGGGGAGCTACGAGAGGTGTGCGAAAAAACAGCGATATAGTGGAATGTACGAGAGGTGGCAAAAACTCGGAGATTTTGGGAAAGCTATGAGAGGTACGTGTAAACACAGCGCTATAGGGAAATATATGTGAGGTGCTCAAAACTACGGTGATATAGGGAAATCTATGGGAGGTGTCCGAAAACACAGCGATATTGAGGTATTTATGTCAGGTGCACGAAATCACAGCGATATAGGGGAAGTTGTGAGTGGTGCGCATAAACACGGTGATGTAGGGGAATGTATGAGAGGTGAGCGAAAACACAGCAATATAAGGGAAGTTATGGGATGTGCGCGAAAACACAGCAATATCGTGGAAGCTATGGGAGGTGCATGGAATCACGGCGATATAGGAGAAGATATGAGAGGTGCGCGAAAGCACAGAGACATAGGGGAAGCTATGAGAGGTGCTCGAAAACATGGTGATATAGGGGAAACTATGAGTGGTGTGCGAAAACACAGCAATATACGGGAAGGTATGAGAGGTGTGTGAAACTGGTCGATACAGGGAAAGCAATGAGAGGTGGGTGAAAACACGGTGATGTAGGAGAAGGTATGAGAGATGAGCGAAAACTCAGCCTAAAAGGGGAAGGTATGAGATGTGCGCGACAACACTGCGATATAGGCAAAGCTATGAGAGGTGAGCAAAAACACAGCGAAATAGGGGAAGCTATTGGAGGTGTGCGAAAACACAGCAATATAGGGGAAGCTATGAGAGGTGCACGATAACACCGCGATACAGGGGAAGGTATGAGAGGTGCGCAAAAACACGGTGACGTAGGGGAATGTATGAAAGGTGAGCGAAAATACAGCAATATAAGGGAAGTTATGGGACCTGCGCGAAAACACAGCGATAGAGTAGAAGCTATGGGAGGTGCATGAAGTCACGGCGATATAGGAGAAGATATGAGAGGTGCGCGAAAGCACAGAGATATAGGGGAAGCTATGAGCGGTGCGCGAAAACACGGCGATATAGGGGAAGCTATGGGAGGTGTGCAAAAACCCAGTGATAAAGAAGGTGTGGAAGGAGCGCGAAAACACAGCGATATAGGGGAAGCTATGGGATGTGTGTAAAATCTCAGCGATAAGGGGAAGGTATGGGAGGTGTTCGAAAAAACGGCGCTATACGGGAATATATGAAAGGTGCGCGAAAACAAAGCGATATAGGGGAAGTTATGGGAGGTACACGAAAACACAGCAATCTTGGGGAAGGTATGAGAGCTGCGCGAAAACAGTGATATAGGTGAAGCAAATGGAGGTGCACGAAAATACCGTGATATAGGGAAATCTATGGGAGGTGTCCGAAAACACAGCGGTATAGGGGTATTTATGAGAGGTGCGTGAAAAAACAGCGAAATAAGGGAAGGTGTGCGAGGTGCGAAAAACACAGCAATGTAAGGGAAGCTATGGGATGTGCATGAAAACACATCGATATACGGGAAGCTACGAGAAGTACGCGAAAACACGGCGATATAGTGGAAGGTATGAGAGGTGGCGAAAACTCAGAGATTTTGGGAAAGCTATGAGACGTACGTGTAAACACAGCGCTATAGGGGAATATATGAGAGGTGCGCAAAAACCCGGTGATATAGGGAAATCTATGGGAGGTGTCCGAAAACACAGCGATATAGGGGTATTTATGCCAGGTGCGCGAAAACACAGCGATATAGGGGAAGGTATGAGCGGTGCACAAAAACACGGTGATGTAGGGGAATGTAGGAGAGGTGAGCGAAAACACAGCAATATCATGGAAGCTATGGGAGGTGCATGGAATCACGGCGATATAGGAGAAGATATGAGAGGTGCGCGAAAGCACAGAGATATAGGGGAAGCTATGAGAGATGCTCGAAAACATGGTGATATTGGAGAAACTATGAGTGGTGCGTGAAAACACAGCAATATACGGGAAGGTATGAGAGGTGTGTAAAACTGGTCGATACAGGGAAAGCGATGAGAGGTGGGCGAAAACACTGTGATGTAGGAGAAGGTATGAGAGATGAGCGAAAACTCAGCTAAAAAGGGGAAGGTATGAGATGTGCGCGACAACAATGGGATATAGGCAAAGCTGTGAGAGGTGAGCAAAAACACAGCGATATAGGGGAAAGTATGGGAGGTGCGCCAAACACAGTGATATAGGGGAAGCTATTGGAGGTGTGCGAAAACACAGCGCTATAGGGGAATATATGAGAGGTGCGCGAAAACACAGCGATATAGGGGAAGCTAAGGGAGGTGCACGAAAACACAGCAATCTTGCGGAAGGTATGAGAGCGGCGTGAAAACAGTGATATATAGGGAAGCAATGGGCGGTGCGTGAAAATATGGCGATATACGTGAAGGAATGAGAGGTGTGTGAAAACACGTCGATATAAGGAAGGCGATGAGAAGTGGGCGAAAACACGGTGATGTAGGAGAAGGTATGAGAGATGAGCGAAAACTCAGCTAAAAAGGGGAAGGTATGAGATTTGCGTGCCAACACTGCGATATAGGCAAAGCTATGAGAAGTGAGCAAAAACACAGCGATATAGGGATATTTATGGCAGGTGTGCAAAAACACTGTGATATAGGGAAAGCGATGAGAGGTGGGCGAAAACACGGCGGTATAGAAGAATGTATGAGAGATGGGCGAAAACTCAGCTAAAAAGTGGAAGGTATGAGAGGTGAGCGAGAATACTGCGATATAGGCAAAGCTATGAGAGGTGAGCAAAAACACCGCGATATAGGGGAAGCTATGATAGGTGCGTGAAAACACAGCGATATAGGGGAAGCTATGGGAGGTGCGCCAAATACAGCATTATAGGGGAAGCTATGGGAGGTGTGCGAAAACACAGCAATACAGCAGAAGGTATGAGATGTGCGTGAAAACACAGCAATACATGGGAAACAATGGGAGAAGGTATGCGAGGTGCTCAAAAACAGTGATATAGGTGAAGCAAATGGAGGTGCACGAAAATACGGCGATATAGGGAAATCTATGGGAGGTGTCCGAAAACACAGCGATATAGGGGTATTTATGGGAGGTGCGTGAAAAAACAGCGAAATAAGGGAAGGTGTGCGAGGTGCGAAAAACACAGCAATGTAAGGGAAGCTATGGGATGTGCATGAAAACACATCGATATACGGGAAGCTATGAGAAGTGTGCGAAAACACATCGATATACTTGAAGGTATGAGAGGTGCGCGTAAACCAGCGACATAGGGGAATTTATGAGAGGTGCGCAAAAACACGGTGATGTCGGGGAATGTATGAGAGGTGCGCAAAAACATGGCTATATAGGGAAATCTATGAGAGGTGTCCGAAAACACAGTGATATAGGGGAAGGAATGAGAAGTGTGTGAAAACACATCTATATAGGGGAAGCGATGAGAGGTGTGCGAAAACACGGAGGTATAGAAGGAGGTATGAGAGATGAGCAAAAACTCAGCGAAAAAGGGGTAGGTATGAGATGTGTGCGAGAATACTGCGATATAGGCAAAGCTATGAGAGGTGCGAGAATACTGCGATATAGGCAAAGCTATGAGAGGTGACCAAAAACACCGCAATATGGGGGAAGCTATGGAAGGTGTGCAAAAACTCAGCGATAAGGGGAAAGTATCGGAGGTGCGCGATAACACCGCGATATAGGGGAAGGTATGAGAGGTGTGCAAAAACACAGTGATGTAGAAAAATGTATGAGAGGTGAGCAAAAACACAGCAATATAAGGGAAGTTATGAGACGTGCGCGAAAACACAGCGATATAGTGGAAGCTATGGGAGGTGCATGAAAACACGTTGATATAGGAGAAGATATGAGAGGTGCGCGAAAGCACAGAGATATAGGGGAAGCTATGTGTGGTGCAAAAAATCACAGCGATATAGGGGAAGGTATGAGAGTTGCGCGAAAACACATTGATATAGGGAAGCTACGAAAGGTGCGCGAAAACACAGCGATATAGTGGAATGTATGGGAGGTGCATGAAAACACGTCGATATAGGAGAAGATATGAGAGGTGCGCGAAAGCACAGAGATATAGGGGAAGCTATGAGAGATTTAAAAAATCACAGCGATATAGGGGAAGGTATGAGTGGTGCGCAAAAACACGGTGATGTAGGGGAAGATATGAGAGGTGAGCGAAAACACAGCAATATCATGGAAGCTATGGGAGGTGCATGGAATCACGGCGATATAGGAGAAGATGTGAGAGGTGCGCGAAAGCACAGAGATATAGGGGAAGCTATGAGAGGTGCTCGAAAGCATGGTGATATAGGAGAAACTATGAGTTGTGCGCGAAAACACAGCATTATACGGGAAGGTATGAGAGGTGTGTGACACTGGTCGATACAGGGAAAGCGATGACAGGTGGACGAAAATACGGCGATGTAGGAGAAGGTATGAGAGATGAGCGAAAACACATCGATATGGGGAAACTACGAGAGGTGCGCGAAAACACAGCGATATAGTGGAATGTTTGAGAGGTGGCGAAAACTCAGAGATTTCGGGAAAGCTATGAGAGGTGCGTGTAAACACAGCGCTATAGGGGAATATATGAGACGTGCGCAAAAACACGGTGATATAGGGAAATCTATGGGAGGTGTCTGAAAACACAGCGATATAGGGTTATTTATGGCAGGTGCGCAAAAACACAGCGATATAGGGGAAGGCATGAGAGGTGAGCGAAAACACGGTGATGTAGGGGAATGTATGAGAGGTGAGTGAAAACACAGCAATATAAGGGAAGTTACGGGACGTGCGCGAAAACACAGCAATATCGTGGAAGCTATGGGAGGTGCATGAAATCACGGCGATATTGGAGAAGATATGAGAGGTGTGCGAAAGCACAGAGATATAGGAGAAGCTATGAGAGGTGCGCGAAAACATGGTGATATAGGGGAAGCTATGATAGGTGCGCGAAAACACAGCAATATACGGGAAGGTATGAGAGTTGCGCGAAAACACAGTGATATAGGAGAAGCAATTGGAGGTGCGCGAAAATACAGCGGTATACGTGAAGGAATGAGAGGTGTGTGTAACACGTCGATACAGGGAAAGCGATGAGAGGTGGGCGAAAACACGGTGATGTAGGAGAAGGTATGAGAGATGAGCGAAAACTCAGCTAAAAAGGGGAAGTTATGAGATCTGCGCGACAACACTGCGATATAGGCAAAGCTATGAGAGGTGAGCAAAAACACAGCGATATAGGGGAAAGTACGGGAAGTGTGCAAACACAGCGATATAGGGGAAGCTATTGGAGGTGCGCGAAAACACAGTGACAAAGGGGAAGCTATGGGAGGTGTGTAAAAACTCAGCGATAAGGGGAAGGTGTGGAGAGGTGTGAGAAAGCACAGAGCTATAGGGGAATGTATGAGAGGTGTGCGAAAAAACATCGATATAGGGGAAGCTATGGGAGGTGCGTGAAAACACAGCGATATAGGGGAAGCTATGGGAGGTGTGCAAAAATTCAGCGATAATGAGAAGGTGTGGGAGGTGTGCGAAAACACAGCGATTTAGGGGAAGGTATGAGATGGAGGCAAAAACACAGCGATATAGGGGAATATATGAGAGGTGTCCGAAAACACAGCGACATAAGGTAATTCATGTGAGGTGCACGAAAACACAGCAATATAGGTGAAGTTATGTGAGCTGCGCGAAAACACAGTGATAAAAGGGAAGCTATGGGAGGTGCGCGAAGACACAGCAATATAGTGGAAGGTATGTGACCTGCGCGAAAACACAGTGATAAAGGGGAAGCAATGGGAGGTGCGCGAAAATACAGCAATATACGTAAAGGAATGAGAGGTGTGTGAAAACACGTCGATACAGGGAAAGCGATGAGAGGTGGGCGAAAACACGGTGATGTAGGAGAAGGTATGAGAGATGAGCGAAACTCAGCTAAAAAGGGGAAGGTATGAGATGTGCGCGACAACACTGCGATATAGGCAAAGCTATGAGAGGTGAGCAAAAACACAGCGAAATAGGGGAAAGTGTGGGAGGTGCGCCAAACACAGCGATATAGGGGAAGCTATTGGAGGTGCACGAAAACACAGCGATATAGGGGAAGCTATGAGAGATGTGCGTAAACACGGCGATATAGGGGAAGCTATGGGAGGTGTGCAAAATCTCAGCAATAAGGGGAAGGTATGGGAGGTGTGCGAAAACACAGAGCTATAGGGGAATGTATGGGAGGTGTTCGAAAAAACGGCGCTATAGGGGAATATATGAGAGGTGCGCGAAAACACAGCGATATAGGGGAAGCAATGGGAGGTGCGCGAAAATACGGTGATATACATGAAGGAATGAGAGGTGTGTGAAAACACGTCGATATAGGGAAGGCGATGAGAGGTGGGCGAACACACGGTGATGTATGAGAAGGTATGAGAGATGAGCGAAAACTCAGCTAAAAAGGGGAAGGTATGAGATGTGCGTGCCAACACTGCAATATAGGCAAAGCTATGAGAGGTGAGCAAAAACACAGCGATATAGGGGAAAGCATGGGAGGTGCGCCAAACACAGCGATATAGGGGAAGCTATCGGATGTGCGCAAAAAAACAGCGATATATGGGTAGCGATGAGAGGTGCACGAAAACGCAGCGATATAGGGGATGGTATGCAAGGTGCATGAAAACACAGTTATATAGGGGAAGGTTTGACAGGTACGCAAAATCACAATGATATAGGGGAAGCTAGGGGAGGTGCGCAAAAACACAGCAGTATAGGGCAAGCTCTGAGACGTGCGCAAAAACACAGCTATATAGGGGAAGCTATGGGAGGTGTGCGAAAACACAGCAATACAGCAGAAGGCATGAGATGTGTGCGAAAACACAGCAATACATGGAAAACTATGGGAGGTGCGTGAAGAAACCGAAATAGGGGAAGGTATTCAAGGTGCACCAAAACACAGCAATGTAGGGGAAGCTATGGGATGTGCATGAAAACACATCGATATACGGGAAGCTACGAGAGGTGCGCGAAAACATGGCAATATAGTGGAAGTTATGAGAGGTGCGTGAAAACACATCGATATTGGGGAGGCTACGATAGGTGCGTGAAAACACATCGATATACTTGAGGGTATGAGAGGTGCGCAAAAACACAATGATGTAGGGGAAGCAATGGGAGGTGCGCGAAAACAGAGTGACATAGGGGAAGTTATGAGAGGTGCACAAAAACACGGCGATATACGCGAAGGAATGTGAGGTGCGTGAAACTGGTCAATACAAGGAAAGCAATGAGAGGCGGGCGAAAACATGGTGATGTAGGAGAAGGTATGAGAGATGAGCAAAAACACAACGATATAGGAGAAAGTATGGGAGGTGCGCCAAACACAGCAATATAGAGGAAGCTATTTGATGTGCGCAAAAACACATCGATATAGGGGAAGCTATGAGAGGTGCGCGAAAACACAGCGATCTAGGGGAAGCTACGATAGGTGCGTGAAAACACATTGATATACTTGAAGGTATGAGAGGTGTGCGAAAACACAACGATGTAGGGGAAGCAATGGGAGGTGCGCGAAAACACAGCGACATAGGGGAATTTATGAGAGGTGCGCAAGAACACGTGATGGGGAATGTAAGAGGGGTGCGTGAAAACACGGTTATGTAGGGAAAACTATGAGAGGTGTCCAAAAACACAGCGATATAGGGGTATTTATGGCAGGTGTGCAAAAATACAGTGATATAGGGGAAGGAATGAGAGGTGTGTGAAAACATGTCTATGTAGGGGAAGCGATGAGAGGTGCGCAAAAAGACAGCGGTATAGAAGAAGGTATGAGAGATGAGCGAAAACTCACCTAAAAAGGGGAAGGTATGAGATGTGCGCGAGAATACTGCGATATAGGCAAAGCTATGAGAGGTGAGCAAAAACACAGCGATATAGGGGAAGGTATGAGAGGTGTGCAAAAACTCAGCGATAGGGGGAAGTTATGGGAGTGGCGCGAAAATACAGCGATTTAGAGGAAGGTATGAGAGGGAGTCGAAAACACAGTGTTATAGGGGAAGCAATGGGAGGTGCGCGAAAACACTTCGAAATACGTGAAGGAATGAGAGGTGTGTGAAAACACGACGATATAGGGGAAGTGATGAGAGGTGCACGAAAGCACGGCGATATAGGGGAAGCTATGAGAGGTGAGCGAAAACACAGCGATGTAGGAGACTCTATGGGAGATACGCGAAAACACGGTGATATAGGGGAAGGAATTATAGGTGAGAGAAAACGCAGCTTTATAGGGGAAGGTATGAGAGCTGCAAGAAAAAATGGCGATATAGTGGCAGCTATGAGAGGTGCGCAGAGTCATGGCGATGTAGGGGAATATATGACAAGTGCGCGAAAACAGGGCGATAAAGCGGAAGCTATGAGATGTGAGTGAAAACACAGCGATATAGGGGAAGGTATGAGAGGGAGGCAAAAGCACAGTGATATAGGGGAAGGGATGAGAGGTGTCCGATTAACACCGCGAAATAGGGGAAGGTATGAAAGGTGTGAAAAAAACGGTGATGTAGGGGAATGTATGAGAGGTGCACGAAAACACGGCGATATAGTGGCAGCTATGAGAGGTGCGCAGAGTCACGGTGATGTAGGGGAATATATGACAGGTGCGCGAAAACAGGACGATAAAGAGGAAGCTATGAGAGGTGAGTGAAAACACAGCAATAAAGGGTAAGCTATGGGAGGTGCGCGAAATCACAGCGATGTAGAGGAAGGGATGAGAGGTGCGTGAAAGCATCGCAACTTATGGGAAGCTATGAGAGGTGCACGAGAACACAGCGGTAGAGGGGAAGCTATGAGAGGAGTGCGAATGAGAGGTGCGCTATAACACAGTAATATAGGGGAAGTTATCAGAGGTCTTTGAAAACACGGCGATATAGTGGAAGGTACGGTAGGTGCACGAAACACAGCGATTTACAGGAATGTATCAGAGGTACGTGAAAACACAGTGATATAGGGGAATATATGAGAGGTGAGAGAAAATGCAACTCTATAGGGGAAGGTATGAGAAGTGCGCAAAAACAGAGCGATATAGGGGACGGTATGAGAGGTGCGTGAAAACACGGCAATATAGGAGAAGGTATGAGAGACGAGCGAAAACTCAGCTAAAAAGGTGAAGGTTTGAGAGGTGCGCAAAAACACGGCGATATAGGCAAATCTCTGAGAGGTGAGCAAAAATACAGCAATATAGCGGAAGCTATGGGAGGTGCGCCAAAGCACCGTGATGTAGTGGAAGATATCAGAGGTGCGCGAAAGCACAGAGATATAAGGCAAGGTATGAGAGGTGCGCAAAAACACGGTGATGTAGGGGAATGTATGAGAGGTGGCAAAAACACAGAGATTTTGGGAAAGCTATGAGAGGTGCGCGTAAACACCGCGCTATAGGGGAATATATGAGAGGTGCGCAAAAACATGGTGATAGGAAAATCTATGGGAGGTGTCCGGAAACACAGCGATATAGGGAAATTTATGGGAGGTGTGCCAAACACAGCGATACAGTGGAAGCTATGGGAGATGCATGAAAACATGTCGATATAGGGGAATGCATGAGGGGTGCGCGAAAACACAGTGATGTAGGGGAAGCTATGGGAAGTGCGCGAATACACGGCGAGATATGTGAAGGTATGAGAGGTGCGTGAAAACACGTCGATATAGGGGAATGTATGAGAGATGAGGGAAAACTCAGCTAAAAAAGGGAAGGTATGAGAGGTGCACGAGAAAACGGCGATATAGGCAAAGCTATGCGAGGTGCACAAAAACACGGCGATATAGGGGAGGTTGTGAGAGGTGCGCGAAAACATTGCAATATATGGAATGCTATGAGAGGTGCACGAGAACACAGCGATAGAGGGGAAGCCATGAGAGGTGCCTGATAACACTGCGATATAGGGTTAGGTATGCATGGTGCATAAAAACACAGTGATATAGGGGAAGGTATGAGAGGTGTGCGAAAGCACAACGATATAGGGGAAGGTATCAGAGGTGCGTGAAAGCACAGCGATACAGGGGAACCTATGGGAGGTGCATAAAAACACAGCGATATAGGCGAAGTTATGAGCGGTGCGTGAAAACACATCGATATAGGGGAAGGCATGAGGGGTGCGCGAAAACACAGTGATGTAGGGGAAGCTATGGGAAGTGCGCGAACACATGGCGATATATGTAAAGGTATGAGAGGTGCTTAAAAACACGTCGATATAGGGGAATGTATGAGAGATGAGGGAAAACTCAGCTAAAAAAGGGAAGGTATGAGAGGTGCACGAGAAACGGCGATATAGGCAAAGCTATGCGAGGTGCACAAAAACACGGCGATATAGGGGAAGGTATGAGAGGTGCGCAAAAACACTGCGATTTGGGAGAAGGTATAAGAGGTGCGTGTAAACATTGCAATATATGGAAAGCTATGAGAGGTGCACGAGAAGACAACGATGTAGGGGAAGCTATGGGAGGTGCATGAAAACACAGCGATATAGGCGGAGTTATGAGTGGTGCGTGAAAGCACATCGATATAGGGGAAGCTATGAGAGGTGCACGAAAACTCAGCGAAATAGTAGAAGGCATATAGAGGTGCGCGAAAACACAGCGATATATGGGAAGCTATGGGAGATGCACGAAAACAGAGTGATATAGGGGAATGTATGAGAGGTGTGAGAAAACACAGCAATATAGGGGAAGCTATGGGCGTTACGTGAAAACATGGCGATATAGGAGAAGGTATGATAGGTGTGAGTAAACATAGCGATGTAGGGGAAGCTATACGAGGTGCGCCAGAACATGGCGATATAGGGGAAGCTATGAGAGGTGCACAAAAACACAGCAATTTGGGGGAATCTATGAGAGGCGCGCTAAAACACAGCGAAAAATGGGAAGCTATGGTAGGTCCGTGAAAACAGGGCGATTTAGAGGAAGTGATGAGAGGTGCACGAGAGCACAGCGACATAGGGGAATCTATGGGAGACGCGTGAAAACTGAGCAATATACGGGAAGTTATGAGATCTGCTTGGTGATACAGCGATATAGGAGAAGATACGAGAGGTGCGCGGAAACGGGGTGATATTGGGGAAGCTATGACAGGTGAGCGAAAACACAGCGATATAGGGGAAGCCTTGGGAGTTGCGTGAAATCACAGTGATATTGGGGAAGGGATCAGAGGTGCATGAAAACACAACGATATAGGGGAAGCTATGGGAGGTGTGTGAAAACAGAGCAATATAGGGGAAGTTATGAAGCTGCTTGATAACACAGCGTTATAGGAGAAAATATGAGAGGTGCGCGAAAAATGGCGATATAGGGGAAGTTATGCGAGGTGCGCAAAAACACGGCGATATAGAGGAAGGTATGAGAGGTGCGCGATAACATTGCGATTTGGGGGAAGCTATAAGAGGTGCGTGAAAACTTTGCAATATATAGAAAGCTATGAGGGGTGCACGAGAACACAGCGATAGAGGGGAAGCTATGAGAAGTGCGTGATAACACAGCGATGTAGGGGAAGCTGTGGGAGGTGCACGAAAACACATCGATATAGGGGAAGCTATGAGAGGTGCGCGAAAACACAGCAATATAGGGGATGGTATGAGAGGCGTGAGAAAACACAGCAATATAGGAGAAGCTATGGGAGGTGAGTGAAAACAGGCAATATAGGGGAAGTTATGAAGCTGCTTGATAACACAGCGTTATAGGAGAAAATATGAGAGGTGCGCGAAAAATGGCGATATAGTGGAAGTTATGCAAGGTGCGCAAAAACAGAGCGATATAGCAGAAGGTATGATAGGTGCGCGAAAACAGAGCGATGTAGGGGAAGCTATGCGAGGTGTGCCGGAACGCGGCGATATAGGGGAAGCTAAGAGAGGTGCACAAAAACACAGGGATTTGGGGGAATCTATGAGAGGTGCGCAAAAACATTGCAATATATGGGAAGCTATGAGAGGTGCACGAAAAGACGGCGATAAATGTGAAGCTCTGGCAGGTGCGTGAAAGCACGGTGATATAGGAGAAGGTATGAGTGGGGCGTGAAAACATAGCGATGTAGGGGAAGCTATGGGAGATGTGTGAAAACTGAGTAATATAGGGGAAGTTATGAGAGCTGCTTGATGACACAGCGATATAGGAGAAGATATGAGATGTGCGCGAAAACGGTGATATTGGGGAAGCTATGAGAGGTGAACAAAAACACAGCGATATAGGGGAATCCTTGGGAGGTGCGCGAAATCACAGTGATATTGGGGAATGTATGGGAGGTGTGTGAATACAGCGATATAGGGGAAGCTATGGGAGGTGCGCGAAAACAGGGCGATATACGTGAAGGTATGAGAGGTGCGTAAGAACACGGCGAAACAAGGAAAGCTATCAGAGGTGAGCAAAAACACAGCGATAAAAGGGTAGGTATGAGAGCTGCGCGAAAACACAACGATATAGGGGAAGCTATGCGAGGTGCATAAAAAAACTGTGATATATATATAGGAAGCTATGGGAGTTGCACGAAAACAGAGCGAGAAAGGGGAAGTTATGAGAGGTGCTTGAAAACACGGTGATATAGGGGAAGCTATGATAGGTGCACAAAAACACAGCGATTTGGGGGAATATATGAGAGGGATGCGAAAACATCGCAATATATGGGAAGCTATGAGAGGCGCGCGAAAACGCAGCGAGAAACGGCAGGCTATGGGAGGTCCATGAAAACAGTGCGATACAGGGGAAATGATGAGAGGTGCACGAGAGCACAGCTACTTAGCAGAAGCTATGGGAGGTGTGTGAAAACAGAGCAATATAAGGGAAGTTATGAGAGCTGCTTGATAACACAGCATTATAGGGGAAAATATGAGAGGTGCACGAAAACATGGCAATGTAGGTGAAGTTATGCGAGGTGCACAAAAACACTGCGATATAGGGAAAGCTATGAGAGGTGCACGAGAACACAGCGATAGAGGGGAAGCTATGAGTGGTGCCTGATAGCACAGCGATATAGAGGTAGATATGCGTGGTGCATGAAAATACAGTGATATAGGGGAAGGTATGAGAGGTGCACGAAAGCACACGATATAGGGGTTGGTATCAGAGGTGCATTAAAGCACAGTGATACAGGGGAATCTATGTGAGGTGTGCGAAAACACAGCACTATAGTGGCTGGTGTGATAGGCACGCGAAAACACAGCGATATATGGGAAGCTATGGAGATGAGTTAAAACACGGCAAAAGAGGGGAAGGTATGAGAGGTGCGCAAAAACACAGCGATGTAGGGGAAGCTATGGGAGGTGCATGAAAACACAGAGATATAGGCAAAGTTATGAGCGGTGCGCGAAAACACATCGATATGGGGAAGCTATGAGAGGTGCGCGAAAAAACAGCGATATAGTGGAAGGTATGAGAGGTGCGCGAAAACACAGCAATATATGGGAAGCTATGGGAGATGCACGAAAACAGAGTGATATAGGGGAAGGTATGAGAGGTGTGAGAAAACACAGCAATATAGGGGAAGCTATGGGAGAAGCGTGAAAACACGGCGATATAGGAGAAGGTATGAGAGGTGTGAGAAAACACAGCAATATAGGGGAAGCTATGGGATGTGCGTGAAAATACGGCCAGAATAGGAGAAGGTATCAGAGGTGCGCGAAAACAGAGCGACGTAGCGGAAGCTATGCGAGGTGCGCCAGAACACGGCGATACAGGGGAAGCTAAGAGAGGTGCGCGAAAACATTGCAATATATGGAAAGCTATGAGAGTTGCGCGAAAACACTGCAATAAATAGGAAGCTATGGGAGGTCCGTGAAAACAGGGCGATGTAGGGGAAGTGATGAGAGGTGCACGAGAGCACAGCGACATAGCAGAATCTATGGGAGGTGCGTGAAAACAGAGCAATATATAGGAAGCTCTGAGAGCTGCTTGATAACACAGCGATATAGAGGAATCCTTGGGAGTTGCACGAATTCACAGTGATATCGGGGAAGGGATGAGAGGTGCGTGAAAACACAGCGATATTGGGGAAGCTATGGGAGGTGCATGAAAACACAGTGATATAGGGGAATGTATGGGAGATGCGTGAAAACACTACGAAAAGGGGAATGTGTGAGAGGTGCGCGAAAACATAGTGATATAAGGAAAGATATGGGAGGTGCGCGAAAACGGAGCGATATACGTGTAGGTATGAGAGGTGCGTGAATACATATCGATATAGGGGAAGATATAAGAGATGAGCGAATACTCAGCTAAAAAGGGGAAGGTATGAGAGGTGCGGGTAAACACGGCATTATAGTCAAAGCTATGAGTGGTGAGCAAAAACACAGCGATGTAGGGAAAGGTATGAGAGGAGTGTGAAAACACAACGATATAGGGGAAGTTATGAGCACTGCGCGAAAACACGTTGATATAGGGAAAGCTACAAGAGGTGCGCGAAAACACAGCAATATAGTGGAATGTATGAGAGCTGTGCGAAAAGACAGCGATATATGGGAAGCTATAGGAGGTGCACGAAAACACAACGGTAAAGGGGAAAGTATGAGAGGTGTGAGAAAACAGCAATATAGGGGAAGCTATGAGAGGTGCGCAGAAACATAGCGATGTAGGGGAAGTTATGCAAAGTGTGAAAAAACACAGCAATTTTGGGGAATCTATGAGAGGTGCGCGAAAACACGGCAAAAATTGAGAAGCTATGGAAGGTCCATGAAAATGGCGATATAGAGGAAGTGATGAGAGGTGCACGAGAGCACAGCGACATAGGGGAAGCTATGGGAGATGCGTGAAAACTGAGCAATATAGGGGAAGTTATGAGAGCTGCTTGATGACAGCGATATAGGAGAAGATATGAGATGTGCGCGAAAACACGGTGATATAGGGGAAGCTATGAGAGTTGCGCGAAAATACCGTGATTTGTGGGAAACTATCAGAAGTGCACAAAAACATTGCAATATATGGCAAGCAATGAGAGGTGCATGAAAACACAGCGATAGAGTGGGAGGTATGAGAGGTGCGCGAAAGCACTGCTATTTGGGGGAAGCTATGAGAGGTGCACGAGACACAGTGCTAGAGGGGAAGTTATGAGGGGTGCGCGAAAACAGTGATATGGGGAATCTATGGGAGGTGCGCGAACACACGGAGATATACGTGAAGGTATGAGTGGTGCTTGAAAACACGTCGTTATAGGGGAAGTGATGCGAGGTGCTCAAAAACACAGCAATATATGGGACATTATGAGATGTGCGTGAAAACACAGTGATATAGGGGAAGGTATGAGAGGTGCGAAAAAACACAGTAATATATGGAAACAAAAACAGAGCGATATAGAGGAAGGTATAAAAGATGTGAGAAAACATGGCAATATAGGGGAAGCTATGAGAGGTGTGTGAAAACACGGCGATATAGGAGAAGGTATGACAGGTGTGAGAAAACATTGCAATATATGTAAAGCTATGAGAGGTGCGTGAAAACACAGTGATATAGGGGAAGATTTGAGAGGTGCGCCAAAAAAAACGATATAGGGGAAGGTATAAGAGGTGCGCAAAAACACAGCGATATAGAGGAAGCTATGGGAGGTGCGCGAAAATGCAGCAATATAGGGGAAGCTATCAGAGGGGCGTGAAAGCACAACGATACAGGGGAATCTATGGGAGGTATGCTAAAACACAGCGATATAGAGTAAGGTATGATAGGCATGGGAAAACACAGCGATATACGGGAAGCTATGGCGGTGCGTGAAAACACGGCGATATAAGGGAAGCTATGAGAGATGCACCAAAACACTGCTATTTGGGGGAAGCTATGAGAGGTGCGCGACATCACAGCGATATAGTGGAAGATATGAGAGGTACGCGAAAACAAAGCAATATATGGAAAGCTATGGAAGGTACACGAAAACACAGCGATAGAACAGAAGGTATGGGAGGTGCGTGAAAACGCAGCGATATAAGGGAAGCTATGCGAGGTGTGCGAAAACACGGCAATATGGGGGAAGCTCTGAGAGGTGCGCGAAAACACTGCTATTTGGGGGAAGCTATGAGAGGTGCGCGAAAACATTGCAATATATGGAAAGCTATGAGAGGTGCACAATAACACAGCGATATAGGGGAAGATATGAGGGGTGTACGAAAACACAGTGATATAGGGGAAGCTATGGGAGGAGCGCGAACACACGGCGATATACGTGAAGGTATCAGATGTGTGAGAAAACACAGCAATCTGGGGAAGCTATGAGAGGTGTGTGAAAACACGGCGATATAGGAGAAGGTATGAGAGGTGTGTGAAAACACAGCAATATAGGGGAAGCTATGGGATGTGTGTGAAAACACGGCGATATATGGAGAAGCTATGAGAGGTGCGCAAAAACATTGCAATATATGGAAATCTATGAGAGGTGCACGAGAAAACAGTGATAGAAGGGAAGCTATGAGAGGTGTGCATAACACAGCGATATAGGAGAAGGTACGAGAGGTGCGCGAAAACACGGTGATATAGGGGAAGCTATGGGAGGTGCGCGAAAACACGGCAATATAGGGGAAGGTATGAGAGATGCGGGAAATCAGTGATATTGGGGAAACTATGGGAGGTGAGCGAAAACACGGCGATATACTTGAAGGTATGAGAGGTGTGCGAAAACACGTCGATTTTTGGGGAAGGTATGAGAGAAGAGCAAAAACTGAGCTAAAAAAGGCAAGGTATGAGAGGTGCGTGAGAACACGGCGATATAGGCAAAGTTGTGAGAGGTGAGCAAAAACACAGCTATATAGGGGAAGCTCTGCGAGCTGCATGAAAACACAGTGATATAGGGCAAGTTATGAGAGGTGCACGAAAACACATCGATATAGGGGAAGCTACGAGAGGTGCGTGAAAACACAGTGATATAGTTGAAGGTATGAGAGGTGCGCGAAAACACAGCGATATATGGGAAGCTATGGGAAGTGCATGAAAACAGAGCAAGAAAGGGGAAGGTATGAGAAGTGTGAGAAAACACAGCAATA
This sequence comes from Mobula birostris, assembly GCF_030028105.1. Classification (NCBI taxonomy): domain Eukaryota; kingdom Metazoa; phylum Chordata; class Chondrichthyes; order Myliobatiformes; family Myliobatidae; genus Mobula; species Mobula birostris. The sequence goes on from NW_027275006.1 coordinate 35,197, forward strand.
TAGGGGAAGCGATGAGAGGTGCGTGAAAACATGGCGATATAGAAGAAGGTATGAGAGGTGCGCAAAAACATAGCGATGTAGGAGAATGTATGAGAGGTGCTGGAAAACGCGGCCATACAGGGGAAGGTGTGAGAGGTGATCGAGAAAACGGTGATATAGGGGGAAGCTATGTGTGGCGCGCAAATACAGAGTGATATAGAGGAAGGTATAAGAGGTGCGCAAAAACAGCGATTTTTGGGAAGCTATGGGAGGTGCATGAAAACACGGCAATATAGGGGAATATATGAGATGTGCGCGAAAACAAAGCGATGTAGGGGAAGCTATGGGAGGTGCGCAAAAATACAGCGATATAGGGGAATGTATGAGAGGCACGCGAAAACACAGCACTACAGGGGAAGCTATGGGAGGTGCATGCAAACACAGTGATATAGTGGAAGCTATCAGAGGTGCGCAAAAACACGGCGATGTAGGGGAAACTATTGGAGGTGCACAAAAACGCAGCGATGTACCGGAAAGTATGAGAGGTGTGTGAAATCACAGAGACATAGGAGAAGGTAAGAGAGCTCCACAAAAACAAGGTGATATATAGGAACCTATTGGATGTGCGTGAAGACACAGCGATATAGAGGAATCTATGGGAGGTGCACAAAAATACAGCGATATAGGGGAAGGTAAGGGAGGTGTGTGAAAAACGGCGATATAGGGTAGTTATGAGAGGTGCGTGAAAACATGGCGATGTAGGGGAAGCGATTGGAGGTGTGCGAAAACACAGTGATATAGGGGAAGGTTTGAGAGGTGTGAGAAAACAAAGCGATGTCGTGGAAGCTATAAGAGGTGCGTGAAAACACGGTCATATAGGGGAAGCTATGAGATTCGCGTAAAAAGAGTGCGATATAGGGAAAGCTATGGGAGGTGCGCGAATAGACAGTGATATAGGAGAAGCTATGAGAGGTTGAAGAAAACACAGCGATATAGGGGAAAGTATGAGAGGTGCGCAAAAACGCGGCGATATAGCAGAAGCTATGAGAGCTGAGCAAAACACGGCAATGCAGGGGAAACTATAGGAGGTGCACGAAAACAGCAATATAGGGGAAGGCATGAAAAGCGCAAGAAAACAGGGCGATATAAGGGAAGCTATGAGAGGTGCGCGAAAACATGGCGATGTTGGAGAAGGTATGGGAGGTGCGCGAAAACACAGCAATGTAGAGGAAACTATGGGAGGTGCGCGAAAACGCAGCGATATAGGGGAAACTATGAGAGCTGCGCAAAAACAGGGCGATATTGGGGAAGCTATGAGAGGTGTGCGAAAACAGAGTGATATAGGGGAAGGTATGAGAAGTGCACGAAAACGCAGCGATGTATGGGAAAGTATGAGAGGTGCGCGAAATCACAGCGACATAGGGGAAAGTAGGAGAGCTCCACAAAAACAAGGCGATATATAGGAAACTATTGGATGTGCGTGAAACACAGCGATATAGGGGAAGGAATGAGTGGTGCGTGAAAACACGGCGATGAAGGGGAAGCTATGGGAGGTACGAGAAAACACAGTGACGTAGGGGAAGATATGAGAGGTGCGCAAAATCACAGCATTATAGGGGAAGGTATGAGAGGTGAACAAAAACACGGCAATGTATGGAGAGCTATGGGAGGTGCACGAAAACACAGCGATATAGGGGAAGGTATGGAAGGTGCACAAAAACATAGCGATATAGGGGAATCTATGGGAGGTGCGCGAAAACAGCGATATAGTGGAGCTACGGGAGGTGCACAAAAACACAGCGATGTAGGGGAAGCTATGAGAAGCGCAAGAAAACACAGCAATATAGGGTAGTTATGAGAGGTGCGTGAAAACATGGCGATGTAGGGGAAGCTATTGGAGGTGTGCGAAAACACAGTGAAATAAGGGAAGGTTTGAGAGGTGCGTGAAAACATGGCGATGTAGGGGAAGCTATTTGAGGTGTGCGAAAACACAGTGATATAGGGGAAGCTATGAGATTTGCGTGCAAAGACAGCAATATAGGGGAATCTATGGGAGGTGCACAAAAAAGCAGCGATTTAGGGGAAGGTAAGGGAGGTGCACGAAAACACGGCGATGTAGGGGAAGGTAAGGGAGGTGCGCAAAAACACAGTGATATAGGGAAGTTATGAGAGGTGCGCGGAAACATGGCGATGTAGAGGAAGCTATTGGAGGTGTGCAAAAACACAGCAATATAGGGGAAGGTATGAGAGGTGTGCGAAAACAAAGTGATGTCGTGGAAGCTATGAGAGGTGCACGAAAACACGGTCATATAGGGGAAGCTATGAGATTTGCGTGCAAAGACAGCGATATAGGGGAAGCTATGGGAGGTGCGCAAATAGACAGTGATATAGGAGAAGCTATGAGAGGAGCAAGAAAACACAGCGATATAGGGGAAGCTAAGAGAGGTGCGCAAAATCACAGCAACATAGAGGAAGGTAGGAGAGCTGCACAAAAACTAGGCGATATGTAGGAAACTATTGGATGTGCATGAATCACAGCGATATAGGGGAAGGAATGAGTGGTGCACGAAAACACGGCGATGTAGGGGAAGCTATGAGAGGTGTGCGAAAACACAGCGATATAGGGGAAGCTATGGGAGGTACGAAAAACACAGTGACGTAGGGGAAGATATGAGAGGCGCGCAAAATCACAGCATTATAGGGGAAGGTATTAAAGGTGAACAAAAACACCATGATGTAGGGAGAGCTATGGGAGGTGCACGAAAACACAGCGATATAGGGGTAGGTATGGAAGGTGCACAAAAACATAGCCATATAGGGTAATCTATGGGAGGTGCGCGAAAACACAGCGATATAGTGGAGCTACGGCAGGTGCACAAAAACACAGCGATATAGGGGAAGGTAAGGGAGGTGTGCAAAAACACAGCGATATAGGGGAAGGTATGAGAGGTGTGTGAAAACAAAGCGATGTCGTGGAAGCTATGAGAGGTGCGCGAAAACACAGCGATGTAGGGGAAGGTATGAGAGGTGCGCAAAATCACAGCGTTATAGGGGAAGTTATGAGAGGCGAACAAAAACACGGCGATGTAGGGAAAGCTATGGGAGGTGCACGAAAACACAGCGATATAGGGGAAGGTATGAGAAGTGCAAGAAAACACGATGATATAGGGGAAGCTATGAGAGGTGCGCGAAAACACGGCGATGTTGGGGAAGCTATGGGAGGTGCGCGAAAACACAGCAATGCAGGGGAATGGATGAGCGGTGAGCAAAAACACAGCGACATAGGGGAAGGTATGGGATGTCTGCGTAAAGACGGCGATATAGGGGATGGTATGAGAGGTGCCCGAATACACGATATAGGGAAGGTATGAGAAGTGCGCGACAACACAGCAATATAGGGGAATCTATGTGAGGTGCACGAAAACACGGTGATATAGGGTAGTTATGAGAGGTGCGTGAAAACATGGCGATGTAGGGGAAGCTATTGGAGGTGTGCGAAAACACAGTGATATAGGGGAAGGTTTGAGAGGTGCGTGAAAACATGGCGATGTAGGGGAAGCTATTTGAGTTGTGCAAAAACAGTGATATAGGGGAAGCTATGAGATTTGCGTGCAAAGACAGCGATATAGGGGAATCTATGGGAGGTGCACAAAAAAACAGCGATTTAGGGGAAGGTAAGGGAGGTGCACGAAAACACGGCGATGTAGGGGAAGGTATGAGAGGGAAGCGAAAATACAGCGATATAGGGAAAGCTATGGGAGGTACACGAAAACACGGCGATATAGGGGAAGGTAAGGGAGGTGCACAAAAGCACAGTGATATAGGGAAGTTATGAGAGGTGCACGGAAACATGACGATGTAGGGGAAGCTATTGGAGGTGTGCAAAAACACAGCGATATAGGGGAAGGTATGAGAGGTGCGCGAAAACCCGGTCATATAAGGGAAGCTATGAGATTTGCATGCAAAGACAGCAATATAGGGGAAGCTATGGGAGGTGCGCAAATAGACAGTGATATAGGAGAAGCTATGAGAGGTGCAAGAAAACACAGCGATATAGGGGAAGCTAAGAGAGGTGCGCAAAATCACAGCAACATAGAGGAAGGTAGGAGAGCTGCACAAAAACTAGGCAATATGTAGGAAACTATTGGATGTGCGTGAAAACACAGCGATATAGTGGAAGGTATGAGTGTTGCGCGAAAACACGGCGATGTTGGGGAGTCTATGAGAGGTGTGCGAAAACACAGTGATGTAAGGGAAGGTATGAGAGGTGCGCGAAATCAGAGCGTTATAGGGGAAGTTATGAGAGGTGAACAAAAACACAGCGATGTAGGGAAAGCTATGGGAGGTGCACGAAAACACAGCGATATAGGGGAAGGTATGAGAAGTGCAAGAAAACACGGCGATATAGGGGAAGCTATGAGAGGTGTGCGAAAACACGGCGATGTTGGGGAAGCTGTGGGAGGTGCGCGAAAACACAGCAATGTAGGGGAATGGATGAGAGGTGAGCGAAAACACAACAATGTAGAGGAATGGATGAGAGGTGCGCAAAATCACAGCAACATAGAGGAAGGTAGGAGAGCTGCACAAAAACTAGGCGATATGTAGGAAACTATTGGATGTGCGTGAAAACACAGCGATACAGGGGAAAGTATGAGTGTTGCGTGAAAACACGGCGATGTTGGGGAGTCTATGAGAGGTGTGCGAAAACACAGCGATGTAGGGGAAGGTATGAGAGGTGTGCGAAATCAGAGCGTTATAGGGGAAGTTATGAGAGGTGAACAAAAACACAACAATGTAGGGAAAGCTATGGGAGGTGCACGAAAACACAGCGATATAGGGGAAGGTATGAGAAGTGCAAGAAAACACGACGATATAGGGGAAGCTATGAGAGGTGCGCGAAAACACAGCAATGTAGGGGAATGGATGAGAGGTGAGCGAAAACACAGCAATGTAGGGGAATGGATGAGAGGTAAGCAAAAACACAGCGACGTAGGGGAAGCTATGGGATGTCTGCGTAAAGACGGCGACATAGGGGATGATATGAGAGGTGCCCGAATGCACGACGATATAGGGGAAGGTATGAGAAGTGCGCGACAACACACCGATGTAGGGGAATCTATCTGAGGTGCGCGAAAACAGGGCGATATAGGAGAAGTTATGAGAGGGAAGCGAAAACAGAGTGATATAGGGGAAGCTATGGGAGGTGCGCAAAAACACAACAAAATAGGGGTAGCTATGGGAGGTGTGCGAAATCACAGCAATATACTGAAAGGTATGGGACGTGTGCGAAAACACAGCGATATAGTGCAATGTATGAGAGTTGCGCGAAAACACAGCAATGTAGGAGAATGTATGAGAGGTGCTGGAAAACGCGGCCATACAGGGAAAGGAGTGAGAGGTGTGCGAAAACACAGCGATATAGGGGAAGGTATGAGAGGTGTGTGAAAACAAAGCGATGTCGTGGAAGCTAAGAGAGGTGCGCGAAAACACAGCGATGTAGGGGAAGGTATGAGAGTTGCGCGAAATCACAGCGTTATAGGGGAAGTTATGAGAGGTGAACAAAAACACGGCGATGTTGGGGAAGCTATGGGAGGTGCGCGAAAACACAGCGATGTAGGGGAAGGTATGAGAAGTGCAAGAAAACATGATGATATAGGGGAAGCTATGAGAGGTGCGCGAAAACACGGCGATGTTGGGGAAGCTATGGAAGGTGCGCGAAAACACAGCAATGCAGGGGAATGGATGAGCGGTGAGGAAAAACACAGCGACATAGGGGAAGGTATGGGATGTCTGCGTAAAGACGGCGATATAGGGGTTGGTATGAGAGGTGCCCGAATACACGATATAGGGAAGGTATGAGAAGTGCGCGACAACACAGCGATGTAGGGGAATCTATGTGAGGTCCACGAAAACACGGCGATATATGGGAAGTTATGAGAGGGAAGCGAAAAAACAGTGATATAGGGGAAGCTATGGGAGGTGCGCGAATACACAGCGATATAGGGGAAACTATGGGTGGTGCGCGAAAACACAGCAATGTAGGAGAATGTATGAGAGTTGCGCGAAAACGCGGTGATACAGGGGAAGGAGTGAGAGGTGAGTGAAAACACGGCGATATAGGGGGAAGCTATGTGAGCTGCACAATTACAGAGCGATGTAGAGGAAGGTATAAGAGGTGCGCGAAAACAGCGATTTAGGGGAAGCTCTGGGAGGTGCGTGAAAACACGGCAATATAGGGGATGATATGAGATGTGCGCGAAAACAGCGATGTAGGGGAAGCTATGGGAGGTGCGCTAAAACACAGTGATATAGGGGAAGGTATGATAGGCCGGTGAAAACACAGCAATATCTGGGAAGCTATGGGAGGTGCGCGAAAACACAGAGCTTTTGGGAAAGCTTTGAGAGGTCTGAAACTCAGTCTCTCCCTGTTAGGGTACGTTTTCCAACTTCCAGTTCATTTCCGATGGTGACCTCTGAAACTCAGTCTCTCCGTGTCAAGTATTCTAAGTTTTACTTCAGCGCCGAGGTTTACCTGTGTAATTCCGTCTCTCCGTGCCAAGAGAGGTTTTGCCCGCTGCTTTCCTTTCTACGCTCCGTGTCAGGATAGTTCTGCCTACCTTCTGCTTCCCTGAACACCTTCCTGTTTGCCGTTAACGCTCACACCCTCGTCTACTTCCTAACTTAATCTCCGAGCCTCGTCCCTGCAACACAACGACTAAATCTGCGCGCATCTCAATAATCCACGTGAGCCACCAGAATCCCTGCGCACCCCTGCATTTTATGACAAACCTCTGAATCTCCTCAATCCCCAAATCAATGCGCACCCTCATGTGCGAGAACGCAGCCCTAAATAAGCGCGCACGCCCAAATCATGTTCACCCCAAAACTCCGTGCGCACGCATATTCACAACCAATTGTTGTCTCGGGAAGAAAAATAATCATTGCAAATTCTTTGCAAATCTTGGTGTAACTTCAAGCTCGTATTGAATCCGAACGCTCATGCGATTATCTTCGAGCATAAACCTTGTCAAACAGTTCAGAAAATGGCTGTCTCGACATTAAAAAACGCAGCATGAGGGTGCGCACTGATTTGGGGGTTGAGGAGCTTCAGAGCTTTGTCATAAAATGCAGGGGTGCACACAGCAAACCTCTACTGTGTTCTCGCGCAGCTCTCATACCTTCCCCTATATCACTGTGTTTTTGCGCACCTCTCATAGCTTCCCCTATATCGCTGTGTTTTTGCGCACCTCGCATATCTTCACCTATATCCCTGTGTTTCTGCAGACCTCTCATATCTTCCCCTATATTGCTGTGTTCCCGTACACCTCTCATCACTTCTCCTATATCGCTCTGCTTTCGCGCACCTCGCATAGCATCCCCTATATGGTTGTGTTTTCGCGCACATCTCATACCTTCCCCTATATCGCTGTGTTTTTGCTGACCTCTCATAGTTTTGCCTATATCGACGTGTTCTTGTGCACCTCACACACCTTCCCCTTTTTAGCTGAGTATTCGCTCATCCCTCATACCTTCCCCTATATCGACGCGTTTTCACGCACCTCTCATACCTTCACGTATATCGCCGTGTTTTCACGCACCTCCCATAGCTTCCCCTATATTGCAGTGTTTTAACGCACCTCCCATACATTTCACTATATCGCTGTGTTTTCACGCACCTCCCATAGCTTCCCCTATATCGCCGTCTTTTCACGCATGACTCACACCGTCCCCTATATCGTTGTGTTTTCGCACACCTCTGATACATTCCACTATATCGATGTTTTTTCACGCACCTCTCGAAGCGTCCCCTATATCGATGTTTTCGCGCACCACTCATACATTCCCCTATATCACTGTGTTTTTGCGCACCTCCCATAGCTTCCCCTATATCGCTGTGTTTTCACGCAACTCCCATAGCTTCCCCTATATCGCTGTGTTTTTGCGCACCTTGCATACCTGCCCCTATATCACAAAGTTTTCACGCACCTCTCATACCGTCCCCTATATCGCTGTGTTTCCGCGCACCTCTCATCACTTCCCCTATATCGACGTGTTTTCAAGCACCACTCATACCTTCATGTATATCGCCGTGTATTCGTGCACCTTCAATAGCTTCCCCTATATCTCTGTGTTTTCGCGCACCCCTCATAACTTCCCCTATATTGCTGTGTTTTCGCTCACCGCTGATAGCTTTGCCTGTATCGACATGTTTTCCCGGACCTCCCATACCTTCACGTATATCGCTGTGTTTTCGCGCAGCTCCCATACCTTCCCCTATATTGCTGTGTTTTCGCATACCTCCTATAGCTTCCCCTATATCGGTGTGTTTTCACACACCTCTGATCGCTTTCCCGATATCACTGTGATTTCGCGCACCCTCCAAGGCTTCCCCTATATTGCCGTGTTTTCACGCACCTACCATACCTTCCGTTCTGTCGCTGTGATTTCGTGCACCTCTCATAGCTTGCCATATTTTGTGATGTTTTCGTGCACTTCTGATAGCTTCCCCAAATCGCAGTATTTTCGCGCATCTCTCATAGCTTCCCCTATATCACTCTGTTTTCGTGCAACTCGCATAGCTTCCCCTATATTGTTGTGTTTTCTCACACCTCTCATGCATTCCGCTTTATGGCTCTGCTTTTGTGCACCTCCTATAGCTTCCCCTATATCACTGTATTCATGCACCTCGCATACCTATCCCATGTCACTGTGTTTTCACGCACCTCTCATACCGTCCCCTATATCGCTGTGATTTTGCATACCTCTCATCACTTCCCCTATATCGACGTGTTTTCAAGCACCACTCATACCTTCACGTATATCACCGTGTGTTCGCGCACCTCCCATAGCTTCCCCTATATCACTGTGTTTTCGCGCACCCCTCATAGCTTCCCCTATATTGCTGTGTTATCACGCACCTCTCATAGCTTCCCCTATATTGCTGAGTTTCTGCTCACCACTGATAGCTTTGCCTGTATCGCCATGTTCTCGCGCACCTCTCATACCTTCACGTATATCGCCCTGTTTTCGCGCACCTCCCATAGCTTCTCCTATATCACTGTGTTTTCGTGCACCTGTCATACCTTCCCCTATATCGCTGTGTTTTCAAGCACCTCCCATACATTCCCCTATATCGCCGTGTTTTCGCACACATCCCATAGCTTTCCCTATATCGCTGTGTTTTCACGCACCTCTGATCCCTTTCCCGATATCACTGTGATTTTGCGCACCCTCCAAGGCTTCCCCTATATCGCTGTGTTTTCGCTCACCTCTCATAGATTCCCCTATATCACCATGTTTTCGCGCACATCTCATATCTTCTCCTATATCGCTGTGTCATCAAGCAGCTCTCGTAACTTCCCCTATATAGCTCAGTTTTCACATATCTCCCATACCTTCCCTTATATCTCTGTGCTCTCGCGCACCTCTCACCAGTTCCTCTATATCGCCCTGTTTTCACGGACATCCCATAGCTTCCCATTTTTCGCCACGTTTTCGTGCGCCTCTCATAGATTCCCCCAAATCACTGTGTTTTTGCGCACCTCTCATAGCTTCCCCTATATCGCCGTGTTCTGGCGCACCTCGCATAACTTGCCCTACAGCTCTATGTTTCCGCGCACCTCTCATACCTCTCCTATATCGCCGTGCTTTCACGCACCTCCCATAGCTTCCCCTATATTGCTGTGTTTTCTCACACCTCTCATACATTCCCCTTTCTCGCTCTGTTTTCGTGCACCTCCTATAGCTTTCCATATATCACTGTCTTATCGGGCAACTCTCATACCTTCCACTATATCGCTGTGTTTTCGAGCACGTCTTGTAGCTTCCCCTATATCAACGTGTTTTTGAGCAGCTCTCATAACTTCCCCTATATCGCTGTGTTTTCGCGCAGCTCGCATAGCTTTCCCTGTATCGTTGTGTTTTCACATTCCTCTCATATCTTCCCCTATACCACCCCTAAGTAGCTGTGCTCTCGTGCACCTCTCATCACATCCCGTGTATCGCACTGTTTTCATGGACCTCCCATAGCTTCCCACTTCTTGCCGCGTTTTCGCGCACCTCTCTTAGCTTCCCATATATTGCGATGTTTTCGCGCCCCTCTCATATATTCCCCCAAATCGCTGTGTTTTTTGCGCACCTCACATAGCTTCCCCTACATTACTATGTTTTCGCGCACCTCTCATATATTCTCCTATATCGCCGTGCTTTCACGCACCTCCCAAAGCTTCCCCTATAGTGCTGTGCTTTCTCAAACCTCTCATACCTTCCCCTTTCTTGCTCTGTTTTCGTGCACCTCCCATAGCTTCCCATAAATCGCTGTGTTTTCGCGCACCTCTCCTACCTTCCACTATATCGCTGTGTATTCGTGCACCACTCGTAGCTTCCCCTATATCGATGTGTTTTCGCGCACCTCTCATAACTTCCCCTTTCTCGCTCTGTTTTTGTGCACCTCCCATAGCTTCCCATATATCGCTGTGTCTTCGCACACATCTCATAGCTTCCACTATTTCGCTGTGTTTTCGCGCACCTCTCGTAGCTTCCCCTATATCGATGTGTTTTTGCGCACCTCTCATAACTTCCCCTTTCTCGCTCTGTTTTTGTGCACCTCCCATAGCTTCCCATATATCGCTGTGATTCGCACACTTCTCATACCTTCCACTATTTTGCTGTGTTTTTGCGCACCTCTCATAGCTTCCCCTATATCGCTGTGTTTTTGCGTACCTCGCATATCTTCCCCTATATCGCCGTGTTTCTGCAGACCTCTCATATCTTCCCCTATATTGCTGTGTTCCCGTACACCTCTCATCACTTCCCCTATATCGCTCTGCTTTCACGCACCTCGCATAGCATCCCCTATATGGTTGTGTTTTCACCACCCCTCATATCTACCCCTATATCGCTGTGTTTTTGCACCTCTCATAGTTTTGCCTATATCGACGTATTCTTGTGCACCTCACACACCTTCCCCTTTTTAGCTGAGTATTCGCTCATCCCTCGTACCTTCCCCTATATCGACGCGTTTTCACGCACCTCTCATACCTTCCCCTATATCGCCGTGTTCTGGCGCACCTCGCATAACTTGCCCTACATCCCTATGTTTCCACGCACCTCTCATACCTCTCCTATATCGCCGTGCTTTCACGCACCTCCCATAGCTTCCCCTATATTGCTGTGTTTTCTCACACCTCTCATACATTACCCTTTCTCGCTCTGTTTTCGTGCACTTCCTATAGCTTTCCATATATCACTGTCTTTTCGGGCAACTCTCATACCTTCCACTATATCGCTGTGTTTTCGAGCACTTCTTGTAGCTTCCACTATATCGACGTGTTTTTGCGCACCTCTCATAGTTTCCCCTATATCGCTGTGTTTTCTCACACCTCTCATGCATTCCCCTTAATGGCTCTGTTTTTGTGCACCTCCTATAGCTTCCCCTATATCACTGTATTCATGCACCTCGCATACCTACCCCATGTCACTGTGTTTTCACGCACCTCTCATACCGTCCCCTATATCGCTGTGATTTTGCGTACCTCTCATCACTTCCCCTATATCGACGTGTTTTCAAGCACCACTCATACCTTCACGTATATCACCGTGTGTTCGCGCACCTCCCATAGCTTCCCCTATATCACTGTGTTTTCGTGCACCCCTCATAGCTTCCCCTATATCGCTGTGTTATCACGCACCTCTCATAGCTTCCCCATATTGCTGAGTTTCTGCTCACCTCTGATAGCTTTGCCTGTATCGCCATGTTCTCGCGCACCTCTCATACCTTCACGTATATCGCCCTGTTTTCGCGCACCTCCCATAGCTTCCCCTATATCACTGTGTTTTCGTGCACCTTGTCATACCTTCCCCTATATCGCTGTGTTTTCAAGCACCTCCCATACATTCCCCTATATCGCCGTGTTTTCGCACACATCCCACAGCTTCCCCTATATCGCTGTGTTTTCGCTCACCTCTCATAGATTCCCCTCTATCACCGTGTTTTCGCGCACATCTCATATCTTCTCCTATATCGCTGTGTCATCAAGCAGCTCTCGTAACTTCCCCTATATAGCTCAGTTTTCACATATCTCCCATAGCTTCCCTTATGTCTCTTTGCTCTCGTGCACCTCTCACCACTTCCTCTATATCGCCCTGTTTTCACGGACATCCCATAGCTTCCCATTTTTCGCCGCGTTTTCACGCGCCTCTCATAAATTCCCCCAAATCGCTGTGTTTTTGTGCACCTCTCATAGCTTCCCCTATATCGCCGTGTTCTGGCGCACCTCGCATAACTTGTCCTACATCTCTATGTTTCCGCGCACCTCTCATACCTTTCCTATATCGCCGTGCTTTCACGCACCTCCCATAGCTTCCCCTATATTGCTGTGTTTTCTCACACCTGTCATACATTCCCCTTTCTCGATCTGTTTTCGTGCACCTCCTATAGCTTTCCATATATCACTGTCTTTTCGGGCAACTCTCATACCTTCCACTATATCGCTGTGTTTTCGAGCACCTCTTGTAGCTTCCCCTATATCAACGTGTTTTTGAGCAGCTCTCATAACTTCCCCTATATCGCTGTGTTTTCGCGCAGCTCGCATAGCTTTCCCTGTATCGTTGTGTTTTCACATTCCTCTCATACCTTCCCCTATACCACCCCTAAGTAGCTGTGCTCTCGTGCACCTCTCATCACATCCCGTGTATCGCACTGTTTTCATGGACCTCCCATAGCTTCCCATTTCTTGCCGCGTTTTCGCGCACCTCTCTTAGCTTCCCATACATTGCGATGTTTTCGTGCCCCTCTCATGTATTCCCCCAAATCGCTGCGTTTTTGCGCACCTCCCATAGCTTCCCCTATATCGCAGTGTTTTAACGCACCTCCCATACATTTCACTATATCGCTGTGTTTTCACGCACCTCCCATAGCTTCCCCTATATCGCCGTCTTTTCACGCATGTCTCACACCGTCCCCTATATCGTTGTGTTTTCGCACACCTCTGATACATTCCACTATATCGATGTTTTTTCACGCACCTCTCGAAGCGACCCCTATATCGATATGTTTTCGCGCAGCACTCATACCTGCCCCTATATCACTGTGTTTTTGCGCACCTCCCATAGCTTCCTCTATATCGCAGTGTTTTAAAGCACATTCCATACATTCTCCTATATCGCTGTGTTTTCGCGCACCTCCCATAGCTTCCCCTATATCACTGTGTTTTCACGCACCTCTCATCCCTTCCCCTATATCGCTGTGTTTTCACGCACCTCCCATAGCTTCCTCTATATCGCTGTGTTTTTGCGCACCTCGCATACCTGCCCCTATATCACAAAGTTTTCACGCACCTCTCATACCGTCCCCTATATTGCTGTGTTTTAGCGCACCTCTCATCACTTCCCCTATATCGACATGTTTTCAAGCACCACTCATACCTTCACGTATATCGCCGTGTGTTCACACACCTCTCAGAGCTTCCCCTCTATCGCTGTGTTCTCGTGTACCTTTCATAGCTTTCCATATATTGAAATATTTTTGCACAACTCTCATAGCTTCCCCCAAATAGCAGTGTTCTTGTGTACCTCTCATAGCTTCCCCCATATCGCCGTGTTTTCGCATGCCTCGGATAGCTTCCCCTATATCGCCGTGTTTTCACGCACCTCCAATACCTTCCGTTCTATCGCTGTGTTTTCGTGCATCTCTCATAGCGTGCCATATATTGCAATGTTTTCGTGCACTTCTGATAGCTTCCCCCAAATCGCGGTGTTTTCGCGCACCTCTCATAGCTTCCCCTATATCACCGTTTTCGCGCACCTCGCTTAGCTTCCCCTATATCGTTGTGTTTTCTCACACCTCTCATACATTCCCCTTTCTTGCTCTGTTTTTGTGCACCTCCTATAGCTTCCCCTATATCACTGTTTTAATGCACCTCGCATACTGTCCCCTATATCGCTGTGTTTTTGCACACCTCTCATCACTTCCCCTATATCGATGTGTTTTCAAGCACCACTCATACGTTCATGTATATCGCCGTGTATTCGTGCACCTTCAATAGCTTCCCCTATATCACTGTGTTTTCGCGCACCCCTCATAACTTCCCCTATATTGCTGTGTTTTCGCTCACCGCTGATAGCTTTGCCTGTATCGACATGTTTTCCCGGACCTCCCATACCTTCACGTATATCGCCGTGTTTTCGCGCACCTCCCATACCTTCCCCTATATCGCTGTGTTTTCAAGCACCTCCCATACATTCCCCTATATCGCTGTGTTTTCGCACACCTCCTATAGCTTTCCCTATATCGGTGTGTTTTCACACACCTCTGATCGCTTTCCCGATATCACTGTGATTTCGCGCACCCTCCAAAGCTTCCCCTATATTGCCGTGTTTTCACGCACCTACCATACCTTCCGTTCAGTTGCTGTGAATTCGCGCACCTCTCATTGCTTGCGATATTTTGCGATGTTTTCGTGCACTTCTGATAGCTTCCCCAAATCGCGGTGTTTTCGCGCATCTCTCATAGCTTCCCCTATATCGTTGTGTTTTCTCACACCTCTCATGCATTCCCCTTTATGGCTCTGTTTTTGTGCACCTCCTATAGCTTCCCCTATATCACTGTATTCATGCACCTCGCATACCTACCCCATGTCACTGTGTTTTCACGCACCTCTCATACCGTCCCCTATATCGCTGTGATTTTGCGTACCTCTCATCACCATCCCTAAGTAGCTGTGCTCTCGTGCACCTCTCATCACATCCCGTGTATCGCACTGTTTTCATGGACCTCCCATAGCTTCCCATTTCTTGCCGCGTTTTTGCGCACCTCTCTTAGCTTCCCATATATTGCGATGTTTTTGCGCCCCTCTCATATATTCCCCCAAATCGCTGTGTTTTTGCGCACCTCCCATAGCTTCCCCATATCACCGTGCTCTTGCGCACCTCACATAGCTTCCCCTACATTACTATGTTTTCGCGCACCTCTCATATATTCTCCTATATCGCCGTGCTTTCACGCACCTCCCAAAGCTTCCCCTAAAATGCTGTGCTTTCTCACACCTCTCATACCTTCCCCTTTCTTGCTCTGTTTTCGTGCACCTCCCATAGCTTCCCATATCTCGCTGTGTTTTCGCGCACCTCTCCTACCTTCCACTATATCGCTGTGTATTCACGTACCACTCGTAGCTTCCCCATATCGATGTGTTTTTGTGCACCTCTCATAACTTCCCCTTTCTCGCTCTGTTTTTGTGCACCTCCCATAGCTTCCCATATATCGCTGTGTCTTCACACACTTCTCATACCTTCCACTATTTCGCTGTGTTTTCGCGCACCTCTCGCAGCTTCCCCTATATCGATGTGTTTTCATGCACCTCGCATACTTGCCCTAATATCAGTGTGTTTTCGCGCACCTCTCATCACTTCCCTTATATCGACGTGTTTTCAAGCACCACTCATACCTTCAGGTATATTGCCGTGCGTTCGCACACCTCCCATAGCTTCCTCTATATCCCTGATTTTCGCGCACCTTCATACCTTCCCCTATATCACTGTGTTTTCGCGCACCTCTCATAGCTTCCCCTCTATCGCTGCATTCTCGTGCACCTCTCATATCTTTCCATATATTGCAATGTTTTCGCACAGCTCTCATAGCTTCCCCCATATAGTCGTGTTTTCGCACACCTCGCATAAATTCCCCTATATCGCCGTGTTTTCACGCACCTCTCATAACTTCCGTTCTATCACTGTGTTATCGCGCACCTCTCATAGCTTGCCATATATTGCAATTTTTTCGTACACTTCTGATAGCTTCCCCCAAACCGCAGTGTTTTCGCGCACCTCTCATAGCTTCCCCTATATCACCGTTTTCGCGCACCTTTCATAGCTTCCCCTATATTGTTGTGTTTTCACACACCTCTCATACTTTCCCCTATATAGCTGTGTTTTTGCTCACCTCTGATAGCTTTGCCTGTATCGCCCTGTTTTCGCGCACCTCCCATAGCCTCCCCTATATCACTGTGTTTTCGTGCACCTGTCATACCTTCCCCTATATCGCTGTGTTATCAAGCACCTCCCATATATTCCCCTATATCGCTGTGTTTTCGCACACCTCCCATAGCTTCCCCTATATCGTTGTGTTTTCTCACACCTCTCATGCATTCCCCTTTATGGCTCTGTTTTTGTGCACCTCCTATAGCTTCCCCTATATCACTGTATTCATGCACCTCGCATACCTACCCCATGTCACTGTGTTTTCACGCACCTCTCATACCGTCCCCTATATCGCTGTGATTTTGCGTACCTCTCATCACCATCCCTAAGTAGCTGTGCTCTCGTGCACCTCTCATCACATCCCGTGTATCGCACTGTTTTCATGGACCTCCCATAGCTTCCCATTTCTTGCCGCGTTTTTGCGCACCTCTCTTAGCTTCCCATATATTGCGATGTTTTCGCGCCCCTCGCATATATTCCCCCAAATCGCTGTGTTTTTGCGCACCTCCCATAGCTTCCCCATATCACCGTGCTCTTGCGCACCTCACATAGCTTCCCCTACATTACTATGTTTTCGCGCACCTCTCATATATTCTCCTATATCGCCGTGCTTTCACGCACCTCCCAAAGCTTCCCCACACCTCTCATACCTTCCCCTTTCTTGCTCTGTTTTCGTGCACCTCCCATAGCTTCCCATATCTCGCTGTGTTTTCGCGCACCTCTCCTACCTTCCACTATATCGCTGTGTATTCACGTACCACTCGTAGCTTCCCCATATCGATGTGTTTTTGTGCACCTCTCATAACTTCCCCTTTCTCGCTCTGTTTTTGTGCACCTCCCATAGCTTCCCATATATCGCTGTGTCTTCACACACTTCTCATACCTTCCACTATTTCGCTGTGTTTTCGCGCACCTCTCGCAGCTTCCCCTATATCGATGTGTTTTCATGCACCTCGCATACTTGCCCTAATATCAGTGTGTTTTCGCGCACCTCTCATCACTTCCCTTATATCGACGTGTTTTCAAGCACCACTCATACCTTCAGGTATATTGCCGTGCGTTCGCACACCTCCCATAGCTTCCTCTATATCCCTGATTTTCGCGCACCTTCATACCTTCCCCTATATCACTGTGTTTTCGCGCACCTCTCATAGCTTCCCCTCTATCGCTGCATTCTCGTGCACCTCTCATATCTTTCCATATATTGCAATGTTTTCGCACAGCTCTCATAGCTTCCCCCATATAGTCGTGTTTTCGCACACCTCGCATAAATTCCCCTATATCGCCGTGTTTTCACGCACCTCTCATAACTTCCGTTCTATCGCTGTGTTATCGCGCACCTCTCATAGCTTGCCATATATTGCAATTTTTTCGTACACTTCTGATAGCTTCCCCCAAACCGCAGTGTTTTCGCGCACCTCTCATAGCTTCCCCTATATCACCGTTTTCGCGCACCTTTCATAGCTTCCCCTATATTGTTGTGTTTTCACACACCTCTCATACTTTCCCCTATATAGCTGTGTTTTTGCTCACCTCTGATAGCTTTGCCTGTATCGCCCTGTTTTCGCGCACCTCCCATAGCCTCCCCTATATCACTGTGTTTTCGTGCACCTGTCATACCTTCCCCTATATCGCTGTGTTATCAAGCACCTCCCATATATTCCCCTATATCGCTGTGTTTTCGCACACCTCCCATAGCTTCCCCTATATCGCTGTGTGTTCACGCACCTGTCATACCTTCCCCTATATCGCTGTGTTATCAAGCACCTCCCATATATTCCCCTATATCGCTGTGTTTTCGCACACCTCCCATAGCTTCCCCTATATCACTGTGTGTTCACGCACCTGTCATACCTTCCCCTATATCGCTGTGTTATCAAGCACCTCCCATACATTCCCCTATATCGCTGTGTTTTCGCACACCTCCCATAGCTTCCCCTATATCGCTGTGTGTTCACGCACCTCTGATCCCTTTCCCGATGTCACTGTGATTTCGCACACCCTCCAAGGCTTCCTCTATATCGCTGTGTTTTCGTTCACCTCTTATAGCTTCCCCTATATCACCCTGTTTTCGCGCACATCTCATATCTTCTCCTATATCACTGTGTCATCAAGCAGCTTTCATAACTTCCCCTATATTCCTCAGTTTTTACGCATCTCCCATAGCTTCCCCTATGTCGCTGTGCTCTCGTGCACCTCTCATCAATTTCTCTATATCGCCCTGTTTTCACGGATCTCCCATAGCTTCCCCTATATCGCTGTGTTTTTGCGCATCTCTCATAGCTTCCCCCATATCGATGTGTTTTTGGGCACCTCTCATACCTTCCCCTATATCGCTGTGTTTTCGCTCACCTCTCATAGCTTCCCATGTATCGCTGCCATTTCGCACACCTCTCATACCTGCCCCTATATCACCGTGTGTTCGCGCACTTCCCATAGCTTCCCCTATGTCGCTGTGCTCTCGTGCACCTCTCATCAATTTCTCTTTATCGCCCTGTTTCACGGATCTCCCATAGCTTCCCCTATATCGCTGTGTTTTTGCGCATCTCTCATAGCTTCCCCCATATCGATGTGTTTTTGCGCACCTCTCATACCTTCCCCTATATCGCTGTGTTTTCGCTCACCTCTCATAGCTTCCCATGTATCGCTGCCATTTCGCACACCTCTCATACCTGCCCTTATATCAAGTGTGTTTGCGCACTTCCCATAGCTTCCCCTATATCGCTGTGTTTTCGCACACATCCCATAGCTTCCCCTATATCACTGTGTTTTCACACACCTCTGATCCCTTTCCCGATATCACTGTGATTTCGTGCACCCTCCAAGGCTTCCCGTATATCGCTGTGTTTTCGCTCACCTCTCATAGCTTCCCCTATATCACCGTGTTTTCGCGCACATCTCATATCTTCTACTATATCGCTGTGTCCTCAAGCAGCTCTCGTAACTTCCCCTATGTAGCTCAGTTTTCACACATCTCCCATAGCTTCCCTTATGTCGCTGTGCTCTCGTGCACCTCTCATCACTTTCTCTATATCGCCCTGTTTTCACGGACCTCCCATAGCTTCCCATTTTTCGCCGTGTTTTCGCGCGCATCTCATAGATTCCCCCTAATCGCTGTGTTTTTGCGCACCTCATAGCTTCCCCTATATCGTCGTGTTCTGGTGCACCTCGCATAACTTGCCCTACATCTCTATGTTTCCGCGCACCTCTCATTCCTCTCCTATATCGCCGTGCTTTCACGCACTTCCCATAGCTTCCCGTATGTTTCTGTGTTTTCTCACACCTCTCATACATTCACCTTTCTCGCTCTGTTTTCGTGCACCTCCTATAGCTTCCCATATATCGCTGCCTTTTCGCGCAGCTCTCATACCTTCCACTATATCGCTGTGTTTTCAAGCACCTCTTGTAGCATCCCCTATATCGACGTGTTTTCGCGCAGCTCTCATAACTTCCCCTATATTGCTGTGTTTTCGCGCAGCTGGCATAGCTTTCCCTGTATCGTTGTGTTTTCACACTCCTCTCATACCTTCCCCTATATTGCCCCTAAGAAGCTGTGCTCTCATGCACCTCTCATCACATCCCGTGTATCGCTCTGTTTTCCTGGACTTCCCATAGCTACCCACTTCTCGCCGCGGTTTCGCACACCTCTCATAGCTTCCCATTAATGCGATGTTTTTGCGCACCTCTCATATATTCCCCCAAATCGCTGTGTTTTTGCGCACCTCCCATAGCTTCCCCATATCACCGTGCTCTTGCGCACCTCGCATAGCTTCCCCTGCATTACTATGCATTCGCGCACCTCTCATATATTCTCCTATATCGCCGTGCTTTCACGCACCTCCCATAGCTTCCCCTATAATGCTGTGTTTTCTCACACCTATCATACCTTCCCCTTTCTCGCTCTGTTTTCGTGCACCTCCCATAGCTTCCCATATATCGCTGTGTTTTCGCGCAGCTCACATACCTTCCACTATATCGCTGTGTATACACGCACCACTCGTAGCTTCCCATATATCGCTGTGTTTTTGCGCACCTCTCATAGCTTCCACTATATCACTGCGTTTTCGCGCAGCTCGCATACCTTCCCTGTATCGTTCTTTTTTCACACTCCTCTCATACCTTCCCCTATATCGCCCCTAAGTAGCTGTGCTCTCGTGCAGCTCTGATCACTTCCTCTGTCTCACACTGTTTTCATGGACCTCCCATAGCTTCCCATTTCTTTCCGCGTTATCGTGCCCCTCCTATATATTCCCCCAAATCGCTGTGTTTTTGCGCACCTCCCATAGCTTCCACATATCACCGTGCTCTTGCGCACCTCGCACAGCTTCCCCTACATTGCTATGTTTTCGCGCACCTCTCATATCTTCCCCTATATCGCCGTGCTTCCACGCACCTCCCATAGCTTCCCATATATCGCTGTGTTTTTGCTCACCTGTCACAGCTTTGCCTATATCGCCGTGTTCTCGTGCATCTCTCATATCTTCCCCTTTTTAGCTGAGTTTTTGCTCATCTCTCATAACTTCCCCTATATCGACGTATTTTAACGCACCTCTCATACCTTCACGTATATCGCCGTGATTTCGCACACCTCCCATAGCTTCCCCAATATCACTGTGTTTTTGCTCACCTCTGATACCTTCCCCTATACCGTTGTGCTTTTGCGCACCTCTCATACCTTCCCCTATATCACTGTGTTTTCATGCACCTCGCATACCTACCACTATATCGCTGTGTTTTTACGCACCTTTCATACCGTCCCCTACATCATTGTGTTTTCGTGCACCTCACATCGCTTCCACCATATCGATGTGTTTTCAAGCACCACTCATAGCTTCACGCATATCGCCATGTGTTCGCGCACCTCCCATAGCTTCCCCTATATCACTGTGTTTTCGCACACCGCTCATACCTTCTGCTATATCGCTGTGTTAATGCGTACCTCTCATACCTTCCCCTATTTCATCGTGTTTTACCGCACCTCTCATACCTTCCCTGATATCACTGTGTTTTCATGCAGCACGCATACCTATCCCTATATCGCTGTGTTATCACGCACCTGTCATAGCTTCCCCTGTATCGCTGTGTTCTCGTGCTCCTCTCATAGCTTCCTCTATATCGCCGTGGTTTTGCACACCTCGCATAGCTTCCCCTATATTGTTGTGTTTTTGCGCACCTCTAAAACCTTCCCCTATAACGCTGTGTTTTAGCTCACCTCTGATGGCTTTGCCTATATCGCCATGTTCTCGCGCTCCTCTCATTCCATCCCCTATATCGTCGTGTTATTGCGCACCTCGCATAGCTTCCGCTATATCATAATACCTTCCCCTATACCGCTGTGTTCTTGCTCAACTCTGATAGATTTGCCTATATCGCCATGTTCTCACGCACCTCTCATACTTTCCCCTTTTTAACTGAGTTTTCGCTCATCTCTCATACCTTCCCCTATATCGACGTGTTTTCACGCACCTCTCATACCTTCACGTATATCGCCGTGTTTTCGCGCACCTCCCATAACTTCCCATATATGACTGTGTTTTCGCGCACCTCTCAAACCTTCCCCAATATCGCCGTGCTTTCATGCAACTCTCATAGCTTCCCATATATCGCTGTGCTTTTGCGCACCTCTCATACCTTCCCCTGTATCGCAGTGTTTTAACGCACCTCCCATACATTCCCCTATACCGCTGTGGTCTTGCTCAACTCTGATATATTTGCCTATATCGCCATGTTCTTATGCACCTCTCATACTTTCACCTTTTTAACTGAGTTTTCGCTCATCTCTCATACCTTCCCCTCTATCGACGTGTTTTCACGCACCTCTCATACCTTCACGTATATCGCCGTGTTTTCGCGCAACTCCCATAACTTCCCATATATGACTGTGTTTTCGCGCACCTCTCAAACCTTCCCCAATATCGCCGTGCTTTCGTGCACCTCTCATAGCTTCCCATATATCGCTGTGCTTTTGCGCACCTCTCATACATTCCCCTGTATCGCAGTGTTTTAACGCACCTCCCATACATTCCCCTATATCGCTGTGTTTTCACGCCCCTCCCATAGCTTCCTCTATATCGATGTGTTTTCACGCACCTCTCATACCTTCCCTTATATCGTTGTGTTTTCGCACACCTCTCATACCTTCCACTATATTGATGTTTTTTCACGCACCTCTCGTAGCTTCCCCTATATCGAAATGTTTTCGAGCACCACTCATACCTTCCCCTATATCGCTGTGTTTTCACGCACCTCTCATAGCTTCCCGCTTATCACTGTCTTTTCATGCACCTCTCATACGTACCCCTGTATCGCCCTGTTTTCACGTACCTCCCATAGTTTGCCATATATCGCTGTGTTTTCGCACACTTCTCATACTTTCCCCTTTTTTGCTGTGTTATCGCATACTTCTCATACCTTCCCCTTTTTTGCTGTGTTATCGCACACCTTTCATAGCATCCCCTCTATTGCTGTGTTCTTGTGCACCTCTCATAGGTTTCTATATGTCGCAATATTTTCGCGCACCTCTCATAGATTCCCCCAAATCGCTGTGTTTTCGCGCACCTCTCAGAGCTTCCGCTATATCGCCGTGTTTTCGCGCAACTCGCATAGATTCACCTCCACCAAAATGTTTTCGCACACCTCTCATACCTTCTCCATATATCACCATGCTTTCACGCACCTCCCATAGCTCCCCCTATATTGCTGTGTTTTCTCACGCCTCTTATACCTTCCCCTTTCTCACTCTGTTTTCATGCACCTCCCAAAGATTCCCATATATCGCTGTGTTTTCGTGCACCTTTCATACCTTCCACTATATCGCTGTGTTTTCGCGCACCTCTCATAGCTTCCCCTATATTGATGTGTTTTCGGGCACCTCTCATAATTTCCCTGATATCGCTGTGTTTTCACGCATCTCGCATATCTTCCCCTATATCGTTGCATTTTCGCGCACCTCTCATACCTTCCACTACATCGCTATGTTTTTGCTCACCTCTCACAGCTTTGCCTATATTGCCGTGTTCTCACGCACCTTTCTTACCTTCCCCTTTTTAGCTGAGTTTTTGCTCATCTCTCATACCTTCCCCTATATCGCCGTGTTTTCGCGCATCTCCTATATCTTCCCCTATATCACTGTGTTTTCGCGCACCTCTCATACCTTCACCTGTATCGCAGTGTTTTAACGCACCTCCCATACATTCCCCTATATCGAGGGCTACTTCCTTAAGCACTCTAGGATGCAGACCATCTGGCTCTGGGGATTTATCTGCCTTCAATCCCTTCAATTTACCTAACACCACTTCCTACTAGCATGTATTTCGCTCAGTTCCTCCATCTCACTGGACCCTCTGTCCCCTACTATTTCTGGAAGATTATTTATGTCCTCCTTAGTGAAGACAGAACCAAAGTAATTATTCAATTGGTCTGCCATGTCCTTGCTCCCCATAATCAATTCACCTGTTTCTGTCTGGAGGGGACCTACATTTGTCTTTACCAGTCTTTTCCTTTTTACATATCTATAAAAGCTTTTACAGTCAGTTTTTATGTTCCCTGCCAGTTTTCTCTAATAATCTTTTTTCCCCTTCCTAATTAAGCCCTTTGTCCTCCTCTGCTGAACTCTGAATTTCTCCCAGTCCTCAGGTGAGCCACTTTCTCTGGCTAATTTGTATGCTTCTTCTTTGGAATTGATACTATCCCTAATTTCTCTTGTCAGCCACGGGTGCACTACCTTCCTTGATTTATTCTTTTGCCAAACTGGGATGAACAATTGTTGTAGTTCATCCATGCAACCTTTAAATGCTTGCCATTGCATATCCACTGTCAATCCTGTAAGTGTCATTTGCCAGTCTATCTTAGCTAATTCACGTCTCATACCTTCAAAGTTACCCCTCCTTAAGTTCAGAACCTTTGTTTCTGAATTAACTATGTCACTCTGCATCTTAATGAAGAATTCCACCATATTATGGTCGAATTTCCCAAGGGCCTCTCACGACAAGATTGCTAATTAACCCTTCTTCATTGCTCAAAACCAGTCCAGAATAGCCTGCTCTCTAGTTGGTTCCTCGACATGTTGGTTCAAAAAACCATCCCGCATACATTCCAAGGAATCCTCTTCCTCAGCACCTTTACCAATTTGGTTCACCCAATCTACATGTAGATTGAAGTCACCCATTATAACTGCTGTTCCTTGCACACATTTCTAATTTCCTGTTTAATACCATCTCCGACCTCACTACTACTGTTAGGTGGCCTGTACACAACTCCCACCAGCGTCTTCTGCCCCTTAGTGTTACGCAGCTCTACCCATATCGATTCCACATCTTCCTGGCTTATGTTCTTCCTTTCTATTGCGTTAATCTCTTCTTTAACCAGCAACGCCACCCCACCTCCCCTTCCTTCATGCCTATCCCTCCTGAATATTGAATATCCCTGAACGTTAAGCTCCCATCCTTGGTCACCCTGGAGCCATGTCTCTGTGATCCCAACTATATCATAATCATTAATAACAATCTGCACTTTCAATTCATCCACCTTATTACGAATGCTCCTTGCATTGACACACAAAGCCTTCAGGTGCTCTTTTACAACTCTCTTAGCCCTTATACAATTATGTTGAAAAGTGGCTGTTTTTAATGCTTGCCCTGGATTTGTCGGCCTGCCACTTTTACTTTTCTCCTTAGTACGTTTTGCTTCTACCCTCACTTTACACCCCTCTGTCTCTCTGCAGTGGTTCCCATCCCCCTGTTGTGAGCTAACGTCCTCACGCCTAGCCTCCTGTATCGCAGTGTTTTCGCGCACTTCTCATACCTTCACCTTTTTTGCTGCGTTATCGCACACCTCTCATAGCATCCCCTCTATCGTTGTGTTCTCGTGCACCTCTCATAGGTTTCTATATGTTGCAATATTTTCGCGCACCTCTCATAGCTTCCCCCAAATTGCTGTGTTTTCGCGCACCTCTCATAGCTTCCCCTATATCACCGTGTTTTCGCGCACCTTTCATACCTTCTCCATATATCGCCATGCTTTCATGCACCTCCCATAGCTCCCCCTATATTACTGTGTTTTCTCACACCTCTCATACTTTCCCCTTTCTCGCTCTGTTTTCATGCACCTCCCATAGCTTCCCGCATATCGCTGTGTTTTCGCGCACCTCTCATACCTTCCACTATATCGCTGTGTTTTTGTGCACCTCTCGTAGCTTCCCCTATATTGATGTGTTTTCAGGCACCTCTCATAATTTTCCTGATATCGCTGTGTTTTCGCGCATCTCGCATAGCTTCCCCTATATCGTTGTGTTTTCGCGCACCTCTCATACCTTCCCCTATATCGCTATGTTTTTGCTCACCTCTCACAGCTTTGCCTATATTGCCGTATTCTCACACACCTCTCATACCTTCCCCTTTTTAGCTGAGTTTTTGCTCATCTCTCATAACTTCCCCTATATCGCCGTGTTTTCGTGCACCTCCTATATCTTACCCTATATCACTGTGTTTTCGTGCACCTCTCATACCTTCCCCTGTATCGCAGTGTTTTAACACACCTCCCATACATTCCCCTATATCGCTGTGTTTTCACGCACCTCTCATACCTTCCCCTATATCGCTATGTTTTTGCTCACCTCTCACAGCTTTGCCTATATTGCCGTATTCTCGCGCACCTCTCATACCTTCCCCTTTTTAGCTGAGTTTTTGCTCATCTCTCATAACTTCTCCTATAATGCCGTGTTTTCGCGCACCTCCTATATCACTGTGTTTTCGCGCACCTCTCATACCTTCCCCTGTATCGCAGTGTTTTAACACACCTCCGATACATTCCTCTATATCGCTGTGCTTTCACGCACCTTCCATAGCTTCCTCTATATCACTTTGTTTTTGCACACCTCTCATACCTTCCCCTATATCACTGTGTTTTCACGCAGCTCTCATGTCATCCCCTACATCGCTGCATTTTCACGCACCTCTCATCACTTCCCCTATATCGACGTGTTTTCAAGCACCTCTCATACCTTTACGTATATCGCCGTGTGTTCACGCACCTCCCATAGCTTCCGCTATATCCGTGTTTTCTCGCGCCCCTCTCATACCTTCCCCTATATCGTCGTGTTTTCGCACACCTCGCATAACTTCTCCTATATCGCCGTGTTTTCGCGCACCTCTCATAGCTTCCCGCATATCACTGTCATTTTGTGCACCTCTCATACCTGCCCCTCTATCGCCGTGTTTTCGCAGACCTCTCATACCTTCCCCTGTATTGTTGTGTTTTCACGCACCTCCCATAGCTTCCCCTATGTCGCTGTGTTCTCGTGCACCTCTCATCACTTCCCCTATATCGCTCTGCTTTCCCACACCTCGCATAGCATCCCCTATATAGTTGTGTTTTTGCGCACCTCTCAAATCTTCACGTATATTGCCATGTTTTCGCACACATCCGATAGCTTCGCCTACATCACTGTGTTTTCAGGCACCTCTCATACCTTCCACTATATCACTGCGTTTCTGCGCACGTCCCATACCTTCCCATATATTGCTCAGCTTTCGTGCACCTCCCATAGCTACCTCTATATCGCCGTGTTTTCGTGCACCTCTCAGTTATTCCACTGTAGCGCTGTTTTGTCGCGCACCTCCCATACCTTCCCCTTATCGCTGTGTTATCACGCACCTCCCATACCTTCCTTAATATGGCTGTGTTTTCGCGCACCTCTCATAACTTCCCCTGTATCGCCGTGTTTTCACGTGACAGAGGAGAGGAAGATATAGGAGGAGCGTGAAAACACGGCGATATAGGAGAAGGTATGAGAGATGAGCAAAAACTCAGCTAAAAAGGGGAAGGTATGAGAGGTGCGCGAAAACACGGCGATATAAAGGATGCTATGAGAGGGGAGCAAAAACTCAGTGATATAGGGGAAAGTATGAGAAGTGCAGAAAAACACAGCGATATATGGGAAGCAATGGGAGGTGCACCAAATCACAGCGATATAGGGGAAGGGATGAGAGATGCGTGAAAACACAGCGATATAGGGGATGCTATGAGAGGTGCGCGAAAACACAGCTATATATGGGAAGGTATGAGAGGTGCGTGAAACATGTTGATATAGGGGAAGGTATGAGAGATGAGTGAAAACTTATCTAAAAAGGGGAAGATATGAGAGGTGTGCGAAAACACAAAAATATGCGGGAAGATATGCGAGGTGCGCGAAAACACGGCAATATAGGGGAAGATATCAGAGGTGCGTGAAAACACAGCGATATATGGGAAGGTATGAGAGGTGCATGAAACACGTCGATATAGGGAAAGGTATGAGAGATGAGCGAAAACTCATTTAAAAAGGGGAAGATATGAGAGGTGTGTGAAAACACAACGATATGTGGGAAGCTATGCGAGATGCGCGAAAACACGACAATATAGGGGAAGATATCAGAGGTGCGTGAAAACACGGCGATATAGAAGAATCTACGGGACGTGTGCAAAAACACAGCGATACAGGGCAAGTTATGAGAGGTGCGCGAAAACACAGCCATGTTGGGGAAGGTACGGGAGGTGCGCAAAAACACAGCGATATAGTGGAAGGTATGAGAGGTACACGAAAACACGGCGATGTAGGAGAATGTATGAGAGGTGCAAGAAAATACGGTGATACGGGAATTTATGAGATGTGAGTGAAAACACAGCGATATGGGGGAAGCTATGGGAGGAGCGCGAAAATACGCAATATAGGGGAAGGTATGGGAGGTGTGCAAAAACACGGCGATATATGTGAGGGTGTGAGAGGTGCGCGAAAACACAAAGTCATAGGGGATGCTATGCGAGGTGTACGAAAGCAGAGCGAAATAGGGGAAGTGATGAGAGGTGCACGAGAACACAGCGACATAGGGGAAGCTACCAGAGGTGCGCGAAAACACAGCGGTATAGTGGAAGGTATGAGAGGTGCGCGAAAACACAGCGATATATGTGAAGCTATAGGAGATGCACGAAAACAGAGCGATATAGGGGAAGGTATGAGATGTGCATGAAAACACAGCGATTTCGCGGAAGCTATGGGAGGTGCGTGAAATAAAAGGCGATATAGGAGAAGGTATGAGTGGTGCGCGAAAACATAGCGATATATGGGAAGCTATGTGAGGTGCGCGAAAACACGGCGATATAGGGGAAGGTATGAGAGGTGCTCAAAAACATTGCAATATCTGGGAAGCTATGAGATGTGCGTGAAAACACGGTGATATATGGGAAGCTATGGGAGGTGCGTTAAAACAGGGAGATATATGGGAAGTTATGAGAGGTGCACAAAAAGACAGTCACGTAGCGGAAGGTATGGGACGTGCATGAAAATACAGCAATATA
Organism: Mobula birostris; assembly: GCF_030028105.1. Lineage (NCBI taxonomy): Eukaryota > Metazoa > Chordata > Chondrichthyes > Myliobatiformes > Myliobatidae > Mobula > Mobula birostris. The sequence goes on from NW_027275006.1 coordinate 63,484, forward strand.
GGGGAAGGTATGGGAGGTGCGCGTAAACAAGGAATATAGGGGAAGGTATGAGAGGTGCGCGAAAACACAGTGGTATAGGTGAAGCTATGGGATGTGCGCGAAAACACGGCGATATACGTGATGGTGTGAGAGGTGCGCTAAAATACAAAGACATAGGGGATGCTATGCAAGGTGCGCGAAAGCAGAGCCATATAGGAGAAGTACTGAGCGGTGCATGAGAGCACAGCGACATAGTGGTATCTACGGGAGGAGTGTGAAAACACAGTGATATACGGGAAGGTATGAGAGGTGCGCTAAAACACAGCAATACAGGGGAAGTTATGAGAGGTCTGCGAAAACACAGCAATATACAGGAAAGTATGGGAGGTGCGCGAAAACACAGCGCTATAGTGGAATAAATGAGAGGTGCGCGAAAACACGGCGATATAGAGGAAGCTATGGGAGGTGCGTTAAAGCTGAGCAATATATGGGAAGGTATGGGACGTGCGCGAAAACAAAGTGATGTAGTGGAAAGTATGAGAAGTGCGCGAAAACACAACCATATAGGGGAAGGTATGGGAGGTGCGAAAACACAGCCATATAGGGGAAGCTATAAGAAGTGCACGAAAACACAGAGATATAGGCGAAGTTATGGGATGTGCACGAAAACACGGTGATATACATGAATGTACGAGAGTTGCGTGAAAACATGTCGATATAGGGGAAGGTATGAGGGATGAGCGAAAACTCAGCTAAAAAGGGGAAGGTATGAGAGGTGCGCGAGAACACAACGATATAGGGGATGGTATGCGAGGTGCACGAAAGCAGAGCAATATAGGGGAAGTGACTAGAGGTGTACGAGAACACAGCAACGTAGGGGAATCTATGGGAGGTGCATGAAAACACAACAATATTAGGAAGGTATGAGAGGTGTGCTAAAACAGCAATATGGGGAAGGTATGAGAGGTCTGCAAAAACACGGCCATATAGGGGCAGGTATGAGTAGTGCGCAAAAAGACAGTGATATGCGGGAAGCTATGAGAAGTGCGCGAAAGCACAGCAATATAGGGGAAAGTATGAGAGGTGCGCAAAAACACATCGATATAGGAGAAGCTATGGGAGGTGCACAAAAACACTGCGATATAGAGGAAGGTGTACTAGGCACCCAAAAACACAGCGATACAGGGGAAATTATGAGAGGTGCGCGAAAACATAGCCATATTGGGGAAAGTATGGGAGGAACGCGAAAACACAGCGATAAGGGGAAGGTATGGGAGGTGCGCGAAAACATAACCATATTGTGGAAAGTATGGGAGGTGCACGAAAACACGGCGATATAGAGGAAGCTATGGGAGGTGCACAAAAACTGAGCAATATATGGGAAGGTTTGGGACGTGCGCAAAAACACAGCGATATAGTGGAAGGTATGAGAGGTGCACAAAAACACAGCGATGTAGGAGAATGTGTGAGTGGTGCCCGAAAGTGTGGTGATATGGGAAGTTATGAGATGTGAGTGAAAGCACAGCGATATAGGGGAAGCTATGACAGGAGCGTGAAAATGCACTAATATAGGGGAAGGTATGAGAGGTGCGCGAAAACACAGCGATATGAAGGAAGGTATGAGAGGTGCGCGAAAACACAGTGGTATAGGCGAAACTATGGGATGTGCGCGAAAACACTGCGATATACGTGAAGGTGTGAGAGGTACGTGAAAACACAAAGACATAGGGGATGCTATGCGAGGTGCGTGAAAGCAGATCGATATAGGGAAAGTGATGAGAGGTGCACGAGAACACAGCGACATAGCGGAAGCTACGGGAAGTGCGCGAAAACACAGTGATATAGTGGAAGGTATGAGAGGTGCACGAAAACAGAGCAATATAGGGGAAGTTATGAGAGGTCTGCGAAAACACGGCGATATACAGGAAAGTATGGGAGGTGCGCGAAAACACAACCATAAGGGGAATGTATGGGAGGTGCGGGAAAACACAGCACTATAGTGGAATAAATGAGATGTGCTGGAAAACATGGCGATATAGAGGAAGCTATGGGAGGTGCATGAAAGCTGAGCAATATATGGGAAGGTATGGGACATGTGCGAAAACACAGCGATATAGTGGAAAGTATGATCTGTGCGCAAAAGCACAGCCATATTGGGGAAAGTATGGGAGGTGTGCGAAAACACAGCGATAAGGGGAAGCTATGGGAGTAGCACGAGAAAACAGCGATATAGGGGAAGTTATGGGACGTGCGCGAAAACACGGCCATATAGGCGAAGCTATGGGATTTGCATGAAAACACGGTGATATACGTGAAGGTATGAGAGTTGCGTGAAAACATGTTGATATAGGGGAAGGTATGAGGGATGAGCGAATACTCAGCTAAAAAAGGGAAGGTATGAGAGGTGCGCGAGAAAACAACGATATAGGGGATGCTTTGCGAAGTGCACGAGAGCAGAGCGATATCGGGGAAGTGATGAGAGGTGCACGAAAACACAGCGACATAGGGGAAGCTATCAGATGTGCGCGAAAACACAGCGATATAGTGGAAGGTATGAGAGGTGCGCGAAAACACAGCGATATATGTGAAGCTATAGGAGGTGCACGAAAACAGAGCGATATAGGTGAAGGTATGAGATGTGCGAGAAAACACAGTGATTTCGCGGAAGCTATGGGAGGTGCGTGAAATAAAAGGCGATTATAGGAGAAGCTATGCGAGGTGCACAAAAACATTGCAATATATGGGAAGCTATGAGATGTGCGCGAAATCACGGCGATATATGAGAAGCTATGGGAGGTGCATTAAAACAGGGAGATATAGGGGAAGTTATGAGATGTGCGCAAACACACTGTGACATAGGGGAAGCTATGGGAGGTGCGAGAAAGCAGAGCGATATAGGGAATGTGATGAGAGGTGCACGAGAGCACAGCGACATAGCGGTATCTACGGAAGGTGCGTGAAAACACAGCGATATACTGGAAGGTATGAGAGTTGAGCTAAAACACAGCAATATAGGGGAAGTTATGAGAGGTCTGCGAAAACACGGCGATATACAGGAAAGTATGGGAGGTGTGCGAAAACAGCACTATAGTGGAATAAATGAGATGTGCGTGAAAACATGGCGATATAGAGGAAGCTATGGGAGGTGCGTAAAAGCTAAGCAATATATGGGAAGGTATGCGACGTGCACGAAAACACAGCAATATAGTGGAAAGTATGAGAGGTGCACGAAAACACAGCGATAAGGGGAGTGTATGGGACGTGCGCGAAAACACAGCATATCTAGTGGAAAGTATGAGAGGTGCGCAAAAACACAGCCATATTGGGGAAGGTATGGGAGGTGTGCGAAAACACAGCGATAAGGGGTAGCTATGGGAGTAGCACGAGAAAACAGCGATATAGGGGAAGTTATGGGAGGTGCGCGAAAACACGGCCATATAGGGGAAGCTATGAGAGGTGCGCGAAAACACAGAGATATAGGCGAAGCTATGGGATTTGCATGAAAACACGGTGATATACGTGAAGGTATGAGAGTTGCGTGAAAACATGTTGATATAAGGGAAGGTATGAGGGATGAGCAAATACTCAGCTAAAAAAGGGAAGGTATGAGAGGTGCGCGAGAAAACAACGATATAGGGGATGCTTTGCGAAGTGCACGAAAGCAGAGCGATATCAGGGAAGTGATGAGAGGTGCACCAGAACACAGCGACATAGGGGAAGCTATCAGATGTGTGGGAAAACACAGCGATATAGTGGAAGGTATAAGAGGTGCGCGAAAACACAGCGATATATGTGAAGCTATAGGACGTGCACAAAAACAGAGCGATATAGGTGAAGGTATGAGATGTGCGAGAAAACACAGTGATTTCGCGGAAGCTATGGGAGGTGCGTGAAATAAAAGGCGATATAGGAGAAGCTATGCGAGGTGCACAAAAACATTGCAATATATGGGAAGCTATGAGATGTGCGCGAAATCACGGCGATATATGAGAAGCTATGGGAGGTGCATTAAAACAGGGAGATATAGGGGAAGTTATGAGATGTGCGCAAACACACTGTGACGTAGGGGAAGCTATGGGAGGTGCGAGAAAGCAGAGCGATATAGGGGATGTGATGAGAGGTGCACGAGAGCACAGCGACATAGCGGTATCTACGGAAGGTGCGTGAAAACACAGCGATATACTGGAAGGTATGAGAGTTGAGCTAAAACACAGCAATATAGGGGAAGTTATGAGAGGTCTGCGAAAACACGGCGATATACAGGAAAGTATGGGAGGTGTGCGAAAACAGCACTATAGTGGAATAAATGAGATGTGCGCGAAAACATGGCGATATAGAGGAAGCTATGGGAGGTGCGTAAAAGCTAAGCAATATATGGGAAGGTATGCGACGTGCACGAAAACACAGCGATATAGTGGAAAGTATGAGAGGTGCACGAAAACACAGCGATAAGGGGAGTGTATGGGAGGTGCGCGAAAACACAGCACTATAGTGGAATAAATGAGACGTGCGCGAAAACATGGCGATATAGAGGAAGCTATGGGAGGTACGTGAAAGCTGAGCAATATATGGGAAGGTATGGGACGTGCGCAAAAACACAGGATATCTAGTGGAAAGTATGAGAGGTGTGCAAAATCACAGCCATATTGGGGAAGGTATGGGAGGTGTGCGAAAACACAGCGATAAGGGGAAGCTATGGGAGTAGCACGAAAAAACAGCGATATAGGGGAAGGTATGGGAGGTGCGCGAAAACACGGCCATATAGGGGAAGCTATGAGAGATGCGCAAAAACTCAGAGATATAGGCGAAGCTATGGGATGTCCACGAAAACACGGTGTTATACGTGAAGGTATGAGAGTTGCGTGAAAACATGTCGATATAGGGGAAGGTATGAGGGATGAGAGAAAAATCAGCTAAAAAGGGGAAGGTATGAGAGGTGCGCGAGAACACAACGATATAGGGGATGCTATGCGAGGTGCACGAAAGCAGAGCGATATAGAGGAAGTGACTAGAGGTGTACGAGAACACAGCGACATAGGGGAATCTATGGGAGGTGCATGAAAACACAGCCATATTAGGAAGGAATGAGAAGTGCGATAAAACACAGCAATATAGGGAAGGTATGAGATGTCTGCGAAAACACGGCGATATAGGGGCAGGTATGAGTGGTGCGCGAAAAGACAGTGATATGCGGGAGCTATGAGAGGTGCGTGAAAACACAGTGATATAGGGGAAGGTATGAGAGTTGAGCTAAAACACAGCAATATAGGGGAAGTTATGAGAGGTCTGCGAAAACACGGCGATATACAGGAAAGTATGGGAGGTGTGCGAAAACAGCACTATAGTGGAATAAATGAGATGTGCGTGAAAACATGGCGATATAGAGGAAGCTATGGGAGGTGCGTAAAAGCTAAGCAATATATGGGAAGGTATGCGACGTGCACGAAAACACAGCAATATAGTGGAAAGTATGAGAGGTGCACGAAAACACAGCGATAAGGGGAGTGTATGGGACGTGCGCGAAAACACAGCATATCTAGTGGAAAGTATGAGAGGTGCGCAAAAACACAGCCATATTGGGGAAGGTATGGGAGGTGTGCGAAAACACAGCGATAAGGGGTAGCTATGGGAGTAGCACGAGAAAACAGCGATATAGGGGAAGTTATGGGAGGTGCGCGAAAACACGGCCATATAGGGGAAGCTATGAGAGGTGCGCGAAAACACAGAGATATAGGCGAAGCTATGGGATTTGCATGAAAACACGGTGATATACGTGAAGGTATGAGAGTTGCGTGAAAACATGTTGATATAAGGGAAGGTATGAGGGATGAGCAAATACTCAGCTAAAAAAGGGAAGGTATGAGAGGTGCGCGAGAAAACAACGATATAGGGGATGCTTTGCGAAGTGCACGAAAGCAGAGCGATATCAGGGAAGTGATGAGAGGTGCACCAGAACACAGCGACATAGGGGAAGCTATCAGATGTGTGGGAAAACACAGCGATATAGTGGAAGGTATAAGAGGTGCGCGAAAACACAGCGATATATGTGAAGCTATAGGACGTGCACAAAAACAGAGCGATATAGGTGAAGGTATGAGATGTGCGAGAAAACACAGTGATTTCGCGGAAGCTATGGGAGGTGCGTGAAATAAAAGGCGATATAGGAGAAGCTATGCGAGGTGCACAAAAACATTGCAATATATGGGAAGCTATGAGATGTGCGCGAAATCACGGCGATATATGAGAAGCTATGGGAGGTGCATTAAAACAGGGAGATATAGGGGAAGTTATGAGATGTGCGCAAACACACTGTGACGTAGGGGAAGCTATGGGAGGTGCATGAAAACACAGCCATATTAGGAAGGAATGAGAAGTGCGATAAAACACAGCAATATAGGGAAGGTATGAGATGTCTGCGAAAACACGGCGATATAGGGGCAGGTATGAGTGGTGCGCGAAAAGACAGTGATATGCGGGAGCTATGAGAGGTGCGTGAAAACACAGTGATATAGGGGAAGGTATGAGAGTTGAGCTAAAACACAGCAATATAGGGGAAGTTATGAGAGGTCTGCGAAAACACGGCGATATACAGGAAAGTATGGGAGGTGTGCGAAAACAGCACTATAGTGGAATAAATGAGATGTGCGTGAAAACATGGCGATATAGAGGAAGCTATGGGAGGTGCGTAAAAGCTAAGCAATATATGGGAAGGTATGCGACGTGCACGAAAACACAGCAATATAGTGGAAAGTATGAGAGGTGCACGAAAACACAGCGATAAGGGGAGTGTATGGGACGTGCGCGAAAACACAGCATATCTAGTGGAAAGTATGAGAGGTGCGCAAAAACACAGCCATATTGGGGAAGGTATGGGAGGTGTGCGAAAACACAGCGATAAGGGGTAGCTATGGGAGTAGCACGAGAAAACAGCGATATAGGGGAAGTTATGGGAGGTGCGCGAAAACACGGCCATATAGGGGAAGCTATGAGAGGTGCGCGAAAACACAGAGATATAGGCGAAGCTATGGGATTTGCATGAAAACACGGTGATATACGTGAAGGTATGAGAGTTGCGTGAAAACATGTTGATATAAGGGAAGGTATGAGGGATGAGCAAATACTCAGCTAAAAAAGGGAAGGTATGAGAGGTGCGCGAGAAAACAACGATATAGGGGATGCTTTGCGAAGTGCACGAAAGCAGAGCGATATCAGGGAAGTGATGAGAGGTGCACCAGAACACAGCGACATAGGGGAAGCTATCAGATGTGTGGGAAAACACAGCGATATAGTGGAAGGTATAAGAGGTGCGCGAAAACACAGCGATATATGTGAAGCTATAGGACGTGCACAAAAACAGAGCGATATAGGTGAAGGTATGAGATGTGCGAGAAAACACAGTGATTTCGCGGAAGCTATGGGAGGTGCGTGAAATAAAAGGCGATATAGGAGAAGCTATGCGAGGTGCACAAAAACATTGCAATATATGGGAAGCTATGAGATGTGCGCGAAATCACGGCGATATATGAGAAGCTATGGGAGGTGCATTAAAACAGGGAGATATAGGGGAAGTTATGAGATGTGCGCAAACACACTGTGACATAGGGGAAGCTATGGGAGGTGCGAGAAAGCAGAGCGATATAGGGGATGTGATGAGAGGTGCACGAGAGCACAGCGACATAGCGGTATCTACGGAAGGTGCGTGAAAACACAGCGATATACTGGAAGGTATGAGAGTTGAGCTAAAACACAGCAATATAGGGGAAGTTATGAGAGGTCTGCGAAAACACGGCGATATACAGGAAAGTATGGGAGGTGTGCGAAAACAGCACTATAGTGGAATAAATGAGATGTGCGCGAAAACATGGCGATATAGAGGAAGCTATGGGAGGTGCGTAAAAGCTAAGCAATATATGGGAAGGTATGCGACGTGCACGAAAACACAGCGATATAGTGGAAAGTATGAGAGGTGCACGAAAACACAGCGATAAGGGGAGTGTATGGGAGGTGCGCGAAAACACAGCACTATAGTGGAATAAATGAGACGTGCGCGAAAACATGGCGATATAGAGGAAGCTATGGGAGGTACGTGAAAGCTGAGCAATATATGGGAAGGTATGGGACGTGCGCAAAAACACAGGATATCTAGTGGAAAGTATGAGAGGTGTGCAAAATCACAGCCATATTGGGGAAGGTATGGGAGGTGTGCGAAAACACAGCGATAAGGGGAAGCTATGGGAGTAGCACGAAAAAACAGCGATATAGGGGAAGGTATGGGAGGTGCGCGAAAACACGGCCATATAGGGGAAGCTATGAGAGATGCGCAAAAACTCAGAGATATAGGCGAAGCTATGGGATGTCCACGAAAACACGGTGTTATACGTGAAGGTATGAGAGTTGCGTGAAAACATGTCGATATAGGGGAAGGTATGAGGGATGAGAGAAAAATCAGCTAAAAAGGGGAAGGTATGAGAGGTGCGCGAGAACACAACGATATAGGGGATGCTATGCGAGGTGCACGAAAGCAGAGCGATATAGAGGAAGTGACTAGAGGTGTACGAGAACACAGCGACATAGGGGAATCTATGGGAGG
>NW_027275007.1:0-72012 GCF_030028105.1 Mobula birostris
TGTCACACTCTCCAGACCCCAAAACCCGCCCCCCACCTCTGTAACACTCTCCAGACTTTACACCCTCCCCATCTCTTTAAACACGCTCCGGACCCTACACCCCTCCCCATCTCTGTGACACTCTCCAGACCCTACACCCCTCCGCATCTCTGTGACACTCTCCAGACCCTACGCTCCTCCCCAACTCTGTCACACTCTCCGTACCCTACACCCTCCCCATCTCTGTCACACTCTCCGGACCCTACACCCTCCCCCCATCTCTGCAATACTATCCAGACCCTACACCCTCCCCCATCTCTGTAACACTCTCCGGACCCTACACCCCTCCCCATCTGTGACACTCTCCAGACCCGACACACCTCCCCATCTGTGTGAAACTCTCCAGACCCTACACCCCTCCCCGTCTCTGTGACACTCTCCAGACCCTAAACCTCTCCCCATCGCTGTTATACTCTCTGCACCCTACACCCCTCCCCAACTCTGTCGCACTCTCCGTACCCTACACCCTCCCCATCTCTGTCACACTCTCCGAACCCTACACCTCCCCCCATCTCTGTAACACTCTCCAGACCCTCCACCCTCCACCATCTCTGTGACACTCTCCAGACCCTCCACCCTACCCCATCTCTGTGACACCTCTGCTGGCCCCTACACCCTCCCTAATCTCTGTCACACTCTCCGGACCCGACAGTCCTCCTCATCTCTGTCACACTCTCCGGACCCCTACACCCCTCCCCATGTGTGTGACACTCTCCGGACCCTACTCCACTCCCCATCTCTGTGACACTCTGTGGAACCTACACCCGTCCCCATCTCTGTAACACTCTCCCGACCCTACACCCCTTCCCATCTCTGTGAAACTCTCCGGACCCTACTCCCTCCCCATCTCTGTGACCCTCTCCAGACCCTACAACCCTCCCCATCTCTGTGACTCTCTCCCGACGCTACACCCCTCCCCATCTGTGACAATCTCCGTACGCTACACCCCTCCCCATCTCTGTCACACTCTCCAGACCCTACACCCCTCCCCAACTCTGTAACACTCTCCAGACCCTACACCCCTCTGCATCTCTGTCACACACTCTCCAGGACCCTACACACTCCCCCATCTCTGATACACGCTCCCGACCCTAAACCCCTTCCCATCTCTGTGACACCATCCAAACCCTGCACCCCTCCCCATCTGTGACACTCTCGAGACCCTACACACGTCCCCATCTCTCTGTCACACTCTCCAAGCCCTACACCCTTCCCCATCTCTGTCACACTCTCCCGACCCTACTCCCTCCTGCATCTCTATAACACTCTCCAGACCCCTGCACCCTCCACCATCTCTGTGACACTCTCCAAACCCTACACCCCTCCCCATCTGTGACACTCTCGAGACCCTACACACGTCCCCATCTCTCTGTCACACTCTCCAAGCCCTACACCCTTCCCCATCTCTGTCACACTCTCCCGACCCTACTGCCTCCTGCATCTCTGTAACACTCTCCAGACCATCCACCCTCCACCCATCTCTGTGACACTCTCCAGAACCTACACCCTCCCCATCTCTGTGACACACTTCAGACACTACTTCCCTCCCCCATCTCTGTAACACTCTCCAGACCCTCCATCCTCCACCATCTCTGTGACACTCTCCAGATCCTACACCCCTCCCAATCTCTGTGACATTCTCCAGACCCTACAACCCTACCCATCTCTGTCACACTCTCCAGACCCTACACACCCCTCCCCATCTCTGTGATACTCTCTGGACCCTACACCCCTCCCCAACTCTGTCACACTATCCGTACCCTACACCCTCCCCATCTCTGTCACACTCTCCGGACCCTACACCCTACCCCTACTCTGTCACACTCTCCGTACCCTACACCCTCCCCATCTCTGTCACACTCTCCAGACCCTCCACCCTCCACCATCTTTGTAACACTCTCCAGACCCTCCCCCCTCCACCATCTTTGTAACACTCTCCAGACCCTCCCCCCCTCCACCATCTTTGTAACACTCTCCAGACCCTCCACCCTCCACCATCTTTGTAACACTCTCCAGACCCTCCACCCTCCACCATCTGTGTAACACTCTCCGGACCCTACACACCTCCCTATCTCCGTGACACTCTCCGGACCCTACACCCTTCCCCATCTCTGTCACACTCTCCCGACCCTCCACCCTCCACCATCTCTGTGACACTCTCCAGAACCTACACCCTCCCCATCACTGTCACACTCTCTGGACCCTACATCCTCCCCATCTCTGTGACACTCTCCAGACCCAACACCCCTCCCCATCTGTGACACTCTCCAGACCCTACACACCTCCCCAACTCTGTGACACTCTCCAGACCCTACACCCCTCCCCATCTCTGTGACACTCTTTGGACCCTCCATCCCTCTCCATCTCTGACACTCTCTAGACCCTACACCCCTCCCCATCTGTGTGACACTCTCCAGACCCTACACCCCTCCCCATCTCTGTAACACTCTCCGGACCCTACACCCCTCCCCAGCTCTATCACACTCTCTGTACCCTACACCCTCCCCATCTCTGTCACACTCTCCGGACCCTACACCCTCCCCCATCTCTGTAACACTGTCCAGACCCTACCCCCTCCCCCATATCTGTAACACTCTCCGGACTCTACACCCCTCCCCATCTGTGACACTCTCCAGACCCTACAACCTCTCCATCTCTGTCACAACTCTCCAAACCCTACACCCTCACCCATCTGTGTAACACTCTCCAGACCCTACACACTCCCCCATCTCTGTAAAACTCTCCCGACCCGCCACCCTCCACCATCTCTGTGACACTCTCCAGACCCTACACCCTTTCCCATCTCTGTAACACTCTCCAGACCCTCCACCCTCCACCATCTGTGTAACACTCTCCAGACCCTACACACCTCCCCATCACTGTGACACTCTCTGGACCCTACACCCTATCCATCTCTGTCACACTCTCCAGACCCTACACCCTCCCACATCTGTGTAACACTCTCCCGACCCCTCCACAATCTCTGTGACACTCTCCAGACCCTACACCCTCCCCCATCTCGGTAATACTCTCCAGACCCTACACCCCTCCCCATCTCTGTGACACTGTCTGGACCCTACACCCCTCCCCTTCTCTGTGACACTCTCGAGACCCTACACCCCTCCCCATCTGTGACACTCTCCAGACCCTGCAGCCCTCCTAATCTCTGTGACACTCTCCGGACCCTACACCCGACCCCATCTCTGTGGTACTCTCTGGCCCCTACACCCTCCCTATCTCTGTGACACTCTCCGGACCCTATACCCCTCCCCATCTCTGTGACACTCTCCGGACCCTACCACCCTCCCCATCTCTGTGACACTCTCCAGACCCTACTCCCCTCCCCATCTCTGTGACACTCTCCTGACCCTATACCCAACCAAATCTCTACTATCACCTCCTACCTAACAACCCCAACCATCCCTCAGCATGAACCGAACATTTTCCAGACATATCCAGGGATCATTCTAACTGTTTTTTTTCCACATTTTATTACGCAGGATCCTTAGAACCGACTCAGGTGACGAATGTTACCACGCAGGATAACCGAACAGCAGGTGAGAGGCATTGGGAGGCTCGTCTCTCCCACAGTGACTCGTCCGGTTCTTGTAGAATCCTCCGCTTTGTTATAACCCTCACCGGTGACTACACCCCTTCCCATCTCTGTAACACCCACCGTCTCCTACAGCTCTCCCCATTACTATGACCCCCTCCCACCCTACACCCTTCCCCGTCTCTGTGACCCATCTCACCCTCTACACTCCATTGCATTGCTCTGATACCCCTCTGGTCCCTACGCCTCTCCCAGCCTCTGAGCCACTCTGGTCCCTAGGCCTCTCTCTGTCCCCCTCTGGTCCCTACGCCTCTCCCAGCCTCTGAGCCCCTCTGGTCCCTACGCCCCTTTCTGTCCCCCTCTGGTCCCTAAGCCTCTCTCTGTTCCCCCCTGGTCCCTACACCCCCTCACTGTCTCTGTGACCACCTCTGGACCCTACAACCCTCCCCATGTGTGTGACACTCTCCGGACCCCTACTCCACTCCCCATCTCAGTGACACTCTGTGGAACCTACACCCTTCCCCATCTCTGTAACACTCTCACGACCCTACAACCCTCCCCCATCTCTGTAACACTCTCCCGACCCGCCACCCTCCACGAACTCTGTGACACTCTCCGGACCCTACACCCCTCCCCATCTCTGGGACGCTCTCCGGACCCTACACCCCTCCCCATATGTGACACTCTCCAGACCCTACAACCTCTCCATCTCTGTAACACTCTCCAGAACCTACACCCTCCCCCATCTCTGTAACACTCTCCAGACCCTACACCCCTCCCCATCTCTGTGACACTCTCCAGACCCTACACCCCTCCCCATCTCTGTAACACTCTCCAGACCCTCCACCCTCCACCATCTTTGTAACACTGTCCAGACCCTCCACTCTCCACCATCTCTGTCACACTCTCCGGACCCTGCACACCTCCCCATCTCTGTGACACTCTCCGGACCCCTACACCTCTCCCTATCTCTGTGAAACTCTCCGGACCCTACACCCCTCCCCATCTCTGTGACACCCTCTGCACCCTACACCCCTCCCCATCTCTGTGACACTCTCCGGACGCTGCGCCCTCCCCATCTCTGTGACACTCTCCGGACCCTACACCCCTCCCCATCTCTGTGACACTCTCCAGACCCTATACCCTCCCCCATCTCTGTGACACTCTCCATACCCTACACCCCTCCCCATCTCTGTGACACTCTCTGGACCCTACACCCCTCCCAATGTCTGTGACACTCTCCGGACCCTACACCCCTTCCCATCTCTGTGGCAGTCTCCAGACCCCTACACCCCTCCCCATCTCTGTGACACTCTCTGACCTACACCCCTCCCCATTTCTGTGACACTCTCCGGACACTACTCCCCTCCCCATCTCTGTGACACTCTGGAACCTACATCTCTCGCCATCTCTGTAACACTCTCTCTCCCGACCCTACACCCCTTCCCATCTCTGTGACACTCTCTGGACCCCTACACCCCTCCTCATCTCTGTAACACTCTCCGGACCCCTACTCCTCTCCCCATCTCTGGAACACTCTCCGGACCCTACAACCCCTCCCCATTTCTGTGACAAACTCTCCGGACCCTACTCCCTCCCCATTTCTGTGACCCTCTCCAGGACCCTACACACCTCCCCATCTCTGTGACTCTCTCCGGACCCAACACCTCCTCCCCATCTGTGACACTCTCTCGGACCCTACACCCCTCCCCATCTCTGTCACACTCTCCAGACACTACACCCCTTCCCATCTCTGTTATACTCTCCAGACCCAACACCCCTCCGCATCTCTGTCACACTCTCCGGACCCTACACCCCTCCCCATCTGTGACACTCTCTAGACCCTACAAACCTCCCCATCTGTGACACTCTCCGGACCCTACACTCCTCCCCATCTCTGTGATACTCTCCGGACCCTACACCCCTCCCCATGTCTGTAACACTCTCCTGACCCTACACCCCCTCCCCATCTCTGTGATACTCTCCTGACCCTACACCCCTCCCCATCTCTGTGACACTCTCCAGACCCTACACCCCTCCCCATCTCTGTGACACTCTCCGGATCCTACACCCTCCCCTTCTCTGTCACACTCTTCGGACTTTACACCCTCCCTATCTCTGTGACACCCTCTGCACCCTACACCCCTCCCCATGTCTGTCACACTCTGTGGAACCTATACCCCTCCCCATCTCTGTCACACTCTCCAGACACGACACCCTACCCCATCTCTGTCACAATCTCCGGACCCTACACCCCTCCCCATCTCTGTGACACTCTCTGGACCCTACAACCCTCCCCATGTGTGTGACACTCTCCGGACCCTACTCCCCTCCCCATCTCTGCGACACTCTGTGGAACCTACACCCCTCCCCATCTCTGTAACACTCTCCCGACCCTACACCCCCTTCCCATCTCTGTGACACTCTCTGGACCCTACACCCCTCCCCATCTGTGTGACGCTCTCCGGACCCTACTCCCTCCCCATCTCTGTGGCACTCTCCAGACCCTACACCCTACCCCATCTCTGTGACACGCTCCGGACCCGACACACCCTCCCCATCTCTGTCACACTCTCCAAGCCCTACACCCTTCCCCACCTCTGTCACACTCTCTCGACCCTACTCCCTCCCCCATCTCTGTAACACTCTCCAGACCCTCCACACTCCACCATCTCTGTGACACTCTCCAGAACCAACACCCTCCCCATCACTGTCACACTCTCTGGACCCTACACCCTCCCCATCTCTGTGACACTCTCCCGACCCAACACCCCTCCCCATCTGTGACACTCTCCAGACTCCACACAACCTCCCCATCTGTGACACTCTCCAGACCCTACACACCTCCCCATCTCTGTGACATCCTCCAGACCCTACACCCCTCCCCATCTCTGTGACACTCCTCCGGACCCTTCACCCTACACCCTCCCCATCTCTGTCAC
The DNA here is from genome assembly GCF_030028105.1 of Mobula birostris. NCBI lineage: Eukaryota > Metazoa > Chordata > Chondrichthyes > Myliobatiformes > Myliobatidae > Mobula > Mobula birostris. Next base: position 6,535 of record NW_027275007.1, read on the forward strand.
AATCTCCGGACCCTACTCCCTCCCCCATCTCTGTAACCCTCTCCAGACCCTACACCCTCCTCCATCTCTGTAAAACGCTCCGGACCCTACACACCTCCCCATCTCTGTGACACTCTCCGGAACCTACATCCCTCCCCAACTCTGTCACACTCTCCGTACCCTACACCCTCCCCATCTCTGTCACACTCTCCGGACCCTACACCCTCCCCCATCTTTGTAACACTCTCCAGACCCTCCACTCTGCACCATCTCTGTCACACTCTCCGGACCCTACACACCTCCCCATCTCTGTGACACTCTCCGGACCCTACACCCCTCCCTATCTCTGTGACACTCTCCGGACCCTACACCCCTCCCCATCTCTGTGACACCCTCTGCACCCTACACCCCTCCCCATGTCTGTGACACTCTCCAGACCCTACACACCTCCCCATCTCTGTAACATTCTCCGAAAGCTGCACCCTCCCCATCTCTGTGACACTCTCCGGACCCTACACCCCTCCCCATCTCTGTGACACTCTCCAGACCCTACACCCTCCCCCATCTCTGTGACACTCTCCAGACCCCACACCGCTCCCCATCTCTGTGACACTCTCTGGACCCTACACCCCTCCCCATGTATGTGACACTCTCCGGACCCTACACCCCTTCCCATCTCCGTGGCACTCTCCGGACCCTACTCCTCTCCCCATCTCTGTGACACTCTCCAGACCCTCCATCCTCCACCATTTCTGTGACACTCTCCAGAACCTACACACCTCCCCATCACTGTCACACTCTCTGGACCCTACACCCTCCCCATCTCTGTGACACTCTCTAGGCCCTACACCCCTCCCATCTGTGACACTCTCCAGACTCTACACCCCTCCTCATCTCTGTGACACTTTCCAGAACCTACACCCTCCCCATCACTGTCACACTCTCTGGACCCTACACCCTATCCATCTCTGTAACACTCTCCCGACACTCCACCCTCCACAATCTCTGTGACACTCTCCAGACCCTCCAGCCTCTACAATCTCTGTAAAACTCTCCAGAACCTCCACCCTCCACCATCTCCGTGACACTCTCCAGAACCTACACCCTCCACATCTCTGTGACACACTTCAGACCCTACACACCCTCCCCATCTCTGTCACACTCTCCAAGCCCTACACCCTTCCCCATCTCTGTCACACTCTCCCGACCCTACTCCCTCCCCCATCTCCGTAACACTCTCCAGACCCTCCACCCTCCACCATCTCTGTGACACTCTCCAGACCCTACACACCTCCCCATCTCTGTGACACTCTGTGAAACCTACACCCCTCCCCATCTCTGTGACACTCTCCGAACGCTGCACCCTCCCCATCTCTGTGACACTCTCCGGACCCTACACCCCTCCCCATCTCTGTGACACTCTCCAGTCCCTACACCCTCCCCCCATCTCTGTGACACTCTCCAGACCCTACACCCCTCCCCATCTCTGTGACACTCTCTGGACCCCTACACCCCTCCCCATGTCTGTGACACTCTCCGAACCCTACACCCCTCCCCATCTCTGTGACACCCTCTGCACCCTACACCCCTCCCCATGTCTGTGACACTCTCCAGACCCTACACACCTCCCCATCTCTGTGACACTCTGTGAAACCTACACCCCCTCCCCATCTCTGTGACACTCTCCGAACGCTGCACCCTCCCCATCTCTGTGACACTCTCCGGACCCTACACCCCTCCCCAACTCTGTGACACTCTCCAGACTCTACACACCTCCCCATCTCTGTGACACTCTCTGGACCCTACACCCCTCCCCATCTCTGTGACACCCTCTGCACCCTACACCCCTCCCCATGTCTGTGACACTCTCCAGACCTTACACCCCTCCCCATCTCTGTGACACTCTCCGAACGCTGCACCCTTCCCATCTCTGTGACAATCTCCGGACCCTACACCCCTCCCGATCTCTGTGACACTCTCCAGACCCTACACCCTTTCCAATCTCTGTGACACTCTCCAGACCCTACACCCCTCCCCATCTCTGTGACACTCTCTGGACCCTACACCCCTCCCCATGTCTGTGACACTCTCCGGACCCTACACCCCTCCCCATCTGTGACACTCTCGAGACCCTACACCCCTCCCCATCTCTGTTACACTCTCTGGACACTACACCCCTCCCCATTTCTGTTAAACTCTCCGGACCCTACTCCCCTCCCCATCTCTGTGACACTCTGTGGAACGTACACCTCTCCCCATCTCTATAACACTCTCTCTCCCGACCCTACTCCCCTTCCCATCTCTGAGACACTCTCTGGACCCTACACCCCTCCTCATCTCTGTAACACTCTCCGGACCGTACTCCTCTCCCCATCTCTGTAACACTCTCCAGGACCCTCCATCCTCCACCATCTCTGTGACACTCTCCAGAACCTACACCCTCCCCATCACTGTCACACTCTCTGGACCCTGCACCCTCCCCATCTCTGTGACACTCTCCAGACCCTACACCCCTCCCCATCTGTGACACTCTCCAGACCCTACACACCTCCCCATCTCTGTAACTCTCTCCAGACCTTACACCCTCCCCCATCTCTTTAAGACGCTCCGGACCCTACACCCCTCCCCATCTCTGTGACACTCTCCAGACCCTACACACCTCCCCCATCTCTGTGACACTCTCCGGACCCTACGCTCCTCCCCAACTCTGTCACACTCTCCGTACCCTACACCCTCTCCATCTCTGTCACACTCTCCGGACCCTACACCCTCCCCCATCTCTGTAACACTCTCCGGACTCTACACCCCCTCCCCATGTGTGACACTCTCCAGACCCTACACCCCTCCTCTTCTCTGTGACACTTTCCACTTTCCAGAACCTAAACCCTCCCCATCACTGTCACACTCCCTGGACTTTACACCCTATCCATCTCTGTCACACTCTCCCGACCCTCCACCATCTCTGTGACACTCTCAAGACCCTACACCCCTCCCCATCTCTGTGACTCTCTCCAGTCCTTCCACCCTCCACCATCTCTGTAACACTCTCCAGACCCTCCACCCTCCACAATCTCTGTGACACTCTCCAGACCCTCCAGCCTCTACCATCTCTGTCACACTCTCCAGAACCTCCACCCTCCCTATCTCTGTCACACTCTCCCGACCCTACACCCTCCCCATCTCTGTCATACTCTCCAGACCCTACACCCTCCCCATCTCTGTCACACTCTCCCGACCCCTATTCCCTCCCCCATCTCCGTAACACTCTCCAGACCCTCCTCCCTCCACCATCTCTGTGACGCTCTCAGAACCTACACCCTCCCCATCACTGTCACACTCTCTGGACCCTACACCCTCCCCATCTCTGTGACACTCTCCAGACCCTACACCCCTCCCCGTCTCTGTGACGCTCTCCAGACTCTACACCCCTCCCCATCTCTGTGATACTCTCTGGACCCTACACCCCTCCCCAACTCTGTCACACTCTCCGGACCCTACACCCTTCCCCATCTCGGTAATACTCTCCAGACCCTACACCCCTCCCCATCTCTGTGACACTCTCTGGACCCTACACCCCTCCCCATCTCTGGGACGCTCTCCGGACCCTACACCCCTCCCCATTTCTGTGACACTCTCCGGACCCTACACCTCTCCCTATCTCTGTGAAACTCTCCGGACCCTACACCCCTCCCCATCTCTGTGACACCCTCTGCACCCTACACCCCTCCCCATGTCTGTGACACTCTCCAGACCCTACACACCTCCGCATCTCTGTGACAATCTGTGAAACCTACACCCCTCCCCATCTCTGTGACACTCTCCGGACGCTGCACCCTCCCCATCTCTGTGACACTCTCCGGACCCTACACCCCTCCCCATCTCTGTGACACTCTCCAGACCCTATACCCTCCCCCATCTCTGTGACACTCTCCAGACCCTACACCCCTCCCCATCTCTGTGACACTCTCTGGACCCTACACCCCTCCCAATGTCTGTGACACTCTCCGGACCCTACACCCCTTCCCATCTCTGTGGCACTCTCCAGACCCTACACCCCTCCCCATCTCTGTGACACTCTCTGGACCTACACCCCTCCCCATTTCTGTGACACTCTCCAGACCCCACTCCCCTCCCCATCTCTGTGACACTCTGGAACCTACATCTCTCGCCATCTCTGTAAAACTCTCTCTCCCGACCCTACACCCCTTCCCATCTCTGTGACACTCTCCGGACCCTACTCCTCTCCCCATCTCTGGAACACTCTCCGGACCCTACACCCCTCCCCATGTCTGTGACATTCTCCGGACCCTACGCTCCTCCCCAACACTGTCACACTCTCCGTACCCTACACCCTCCCCATCTCTGTCACACTCTCCGACCCTACACCCTCCCCCATCTCTGTAACACGATCCAGACCCTACACCCTCCCCCATCTCTGTAACACTCTCCAGACCCTCCACCCTCCCCCATCTCTGTAACACTCTCCAGACCCTACACCCTCCCCATCTCTGTCACACTCTCCGGACGCTACACCCTCCCTATCTCTGTGACACCCTCTGCACCCGACACCCCTCCCCATCTCTGTGACACTCTCGGGACCCTACACACCCTCCCCATCACTGTCACACTCTTCAAGCCGTACACCTTTCCCCACCTCTGTCACACTCTCCCGACCCTACTCCCTCCCCCATCTCTGTAACACTCTCCAGACCCTCCACCCTACACCATCTCTGTCACACTCTCCAGAACCTACACCATCCCCATCACTGTCACACTCTCTGGACCCTACTCCCTCCCCATCTCAGTGACGCTCTCCGGACCCTACACCCCTCCCCATCTCTGTGACACTCTCTGGACCCGACATCCCTCTCCATCTGTGACACTCTCCGGACCCTACACCCCTCCCCATCTCTGTAACACTCTCCAGGCCCTACACCCCTCCGCATCTCTGTCACACTCTCAAGACCCTACACCCATCCCCATCTCTGTGACACTCTCCGGACCCTACACCCCTCCCCATCTGTGACACTCTCCATACCCTACACCCTCCCCATCTCTGTGACACTCTCCAGACCCTACACCCCTCCCCGTCTCTGTGACACTCTCCAGACCCTACACCCCTCCCCAACTCTGTCACACTATCCGTACCCTACACCCTCCCAATCTCTGTCACACTCTCTGGACCCTACACCCTACCCCAACTCTGTCACACTCTCCATACCCTACACCCTCCCCATCTCTGTCACACTCGCCGGACCCTACACCCTCCCCATCTCTATGACGCTCTCCGAACCCTACACCCCTCCCCATCTGTGACACTCTCCAGACCCTACAACCTCTCCATCTCTGTCACACTCTCCAAACACTACACCCTCCCCCGTCTCTGTAACACTCTCCAGACCCGCCACCCTCCACCATCTCTGTGACACTCTCCGGACCCTACACCCCTCCCCATCTCTGTCACACTCTTCCGAACCTACACCCTCCCCATCTCTGTCACACTCTCCAGACCCTCCACCCTCCACCATCTCTGTAACACTCTCCAGACCCTACACCCCACCCCATCTCTGTGACACTCTCCGGACCCTACACCCCTCCCCATCTCTGTGACACCTTCTGCACCCTACACCCCTCCCCATGTCTGTGACACTCTCCAGACCCTACACACCTCCCCATCTCTGTGACACTCTGTGGAACCAACACCCCTCCCCATTTCTGTGACACTCTCCGGACGCTGCACCCTCCCCCATCTCTGTGACAATCTGTGGAACCTACACATCTCCCCATCTCTGTAACGCTCTCTCTCCCGACCCTACACCCCTTCCCATCTCTGTGACACTCTCTGGACCCTACACCCCTCCTCATCTCTGTAACACTCTCCGGACCCTACTCCTCTCCCCATCTCTGTAACACTCTCCGGACCCTACACCCCTCCCCATCTCTGTGACACTCTCCGGACCCTACTCCCTCCCCATCTCTGTGACACTCTCCAGACCCTACACCCCTCCCCATCTCTGTGACACTCTCCAGACCCTACACCCCTCCCCATCTGTGACACTCTCCGGCCCCTACACCCCTCCCCAACTCTGTCACACTCTCCGTACCCTACACCCTCCCCATCTCTGTCACACTCTCCAGACCCCAAAACCCTCCCCCACCTCTGTAACACTCTCCAGACTTTACACCCTCCCCCATCTCTTTAACACGCTCCGGACCCTACACCCCTCCCCATCTCTGTGACACTCTCCAGACCCTACACCCCTCCGCATCTCTGTGACACTCTCCAGACCCTACGCTCCTCCCCAACTCTGTCACACTCTCCGTACCCTACACCCTCCCCATCTCTGTCACACTCTCCGGACCCTACACCCTCCCCCATCTCTGCAATACTATCCAGACCCTACACCCTCCCCCATCTCTGTAACACTCTCCGGACCCTACACCCCTCCCCATCTGTGACACTCTCCAGACCCGACACACCTCCCCATCTGTGTGAAACTCTCCAGACCCTACACCCCTCCCCGTCTCTGTGACACTCTCCAGACCCTAAACCTCTCCCCATCGCTGTTATACTCTCTGCACCCTACACCCCTCCCCAACTCTGTCGCACTCTCCGTACCCTACACCCTCCCCATCTCTGTCACACTCTCCGAACCCTACACCCTCCCCCATCTCTGTAACACTCTCCAGACCCTCCACCCTCCACCATCTCTGTGACACTCTCCAGACCCTCCACCCTACCCCATCTCTGTGACACTCTCTGGCCCCTACACCCTCCCTATCTCTGTGAGACTCTCTAGACCCTACACCCTCCCTATCTCTGTCACACTCTCCGGACCCGACAGTCCTCCTCATCTCTGTCACACTCTCCGGACCCTACACCCCTCCCCATGTGTGTGACACTCTCCGGACCCTACTCCACTCCCCATCTCTGTGACACTCTGTGGAACCTACACCCGTCCCCATCTCTGTAACACTCTCCCGACCCTACACCCCTTCCCATCTCTGTGAAACTCTCCGGACCCTACTCCCTCCCCATCTCTGTGACCCTCTCCAGACCCTACAACCCTCCCCATCTCTGTGACTCTCTCCCGACGCTACACCCCTCCCCATCTGTGACAATCTCCGTACGCTACACCCCTCCCCATCTCTGTCACACTCTCCAGACCCTACACCCCTCCCCAACTCTGTAACACTCTCCAGACCCTACACCCCTCTGCATCTCTGTCACACTCTCCAGACCCTACACACTCCCCCATCTCTGATACACGCTCCCGACCCTAAACCCCTTCCCATCTCTGTGACACCATCCAAACCCTGCACCCCTCCCCATCTGTGACACTCTCGAGACCCTACACACGTCTCCATCTCTCTGTCACACTCTCCAAGCCCTACACCCTTCCCCATCTCTGTCACACTCTCCCGACCCTACTCCCTCCTGCATCTCTATAACACTCTCCAGACCCTGCACCCTCCACCATCTCTGTGACACTCTCCAAACCCTACACCCCTCCCCATCTGTGACACTCTCGAGACCCTACACACGTCCCCATCTCTCTGTCACACTCTCCAAGCCCTACACCCTTCCCCATCTCTGTCACACTCTCCCGACCCTACTGCCTCCTGCATCTCTGTAACACTCTCCAGACCATCCACCCTCCACCATCTCTGTGACACTCTCCAGAACCTACACCCTCCCCATCTCTGTGACACACTTCAGACACTACTCCCTCCCCCATCTCTGTAACACTCTCCAGACCCTCCATCCTCCACCATCTCTGTGACACTCTCCAGATCCTACACCCCTCCCAATCTCTGTGACATTCTCCAGACCCTACAACCCTACCCATCTCTGTCACACTCTCCGGACCCTACACCCTCCCCCATTTCGGTAATACTCTCCAGACCCTACACCCCTCCCCATCTCTGTGATACTCTCTGGACCCTACACCCCTCCCCAACTCTGTCACACTATCCGTACCCTACACCCTCCCCATCTCTGTCACACTCTCCGGACCCTACACCCTACCCCTACTCTGTCACACTCTCCGTACCCTACACCCTCCCCATCTCTGTCACACTCTCCGGACCCGACACCCTCCCCATCTCTGTGACGCTCTCCGGACCCTACACCCCTTCCCATCTGTGACACTCTCCAGACCCTACAACCTCTCCATCTCTGTCACACTCTCCAAACACTACACCCTCCCCCGTCTCTGTAACACTCTCCAGACCCCAAAACCCTCCCCCACCTCTGTAACACTCTCCAGACCCTACACCCCTCCCCATCTCTGTGACACTCTCCAGACCCTACACCCCTCCCCATCTCTGTGACACTCTCCAGACTCTACACACCTCCCCATCTCTGTGACACTCTCCAGACCCTACACCCCTCCCCATCTGTGTGACACTCTCCAGACCCTACAACCCTCCCTATCTCTGTGACACTCTCTGGACCCTACACCCCTCCGCAACTCTGTCACACTCTCCGTACCCTACACCCTCCCCATCTCTGTCACACTCTCCAGACCGTACTCCCTCCCCCACCTGTGCGACACTCTCCAGACCCTACACCCTCTCCCATCTCTGATACATTCTCCCGACCCTTCATCCCTTCCCATCTCTGTGACACTCTCCCGACCCTACACCCCTCCCCAACTCTGTGACACTCTCGAGACCCTACACACGTCCCCATCTCTCTGTCACACTGTCCCGACCCTACTCCCTCCTGCATCTCTGTAACACTCTCCAGACCCTGCACCCTCCACCATCTCTGTGACAGTCTCCAGAACCTACACCCTCCCCATCTCTGTGACACACTTCAGACCATACACCCTCCCCATCTCTGTCACACTCTCCAAACCCTGCACCCTTCCCCATCTCTGTCACACTCTCCCGACCCTACTCCCTCCCCCATCTCTGTAACACTCTCCAGACCTTCCACCCTCCCCATCACTGTCACACTCTCCAGACCCTACACCCCTCCCCTTCTGTGACACTCTCCAGACCCTACACCCCTCCCCATGTCTGTGACATTCTCCGGACCCTACGCTCCTCCCCAACTCTGTCACACTCTCCGTACCCTACACCCTCCCCATCTCTGTCACACTCTCCAGACCCTACACCCCTCCCCGCCTCTGTGACACTCTCCAGACCCTACACCACTCCCCATCTCTGTGATACTCTCTGGACCCTACACCCCTCTCCAACTCTGTCACACCTCTGTCACACTCTCCGTACCCTACACCCTCCCCATCTCTGTCACACTCTCCGGACCCTACACCCTCCCCTATTTCGGTAATACTCTCCAGACCCTACACCCCTTCCCATCTCTGTGATACTCTCTGGAACCTACACCCCTCCCCAACTCTGTCACACTATCCGTACCCTACACACTCCCCATCTCTGTCACACTCTCCGGACCCTACACCCTACCCCAACTCTGTCACACTCTCCGTACCCTACAGCCTCCCCATCTCTGTCACACTCTCCGGACCCTACACCCCTCCCCATCTCTGGGACGCTCTCCGGACCCTACACCCCTCCCCATATGTGACACTCTCCAGACCCTACAACCTCTCCATCTCTGTAACACTCTCCAGAACCTACACCCTCCCCCATCTCTGTAACACTCTCCAGACCCTACACCCCTCCCCATCTCTGTGACACTCTCCAGACCCTACACCCCTCCCCATCTCTGTAACACTCTCCAGACCCTCCACCCTCCACCATCTTTGTAACACTGTCCAGACCCTCCACTCTCCACCATCTCTGTCACACTCTCCGGACCCTGCACACCTCCCCATCTCTGTGACACTCTCCGGACCCTACACCTCTCCCTATCTCTGTGAAACTCTCCGGACCCTACACCCCTCCCCATCTCTGTGACACCCTCTGCACCCTACACCCCTCCCCATCTCTGTGACACTCTCCGGACGCTGCGCCCTCCCCATCTCTGTGACACTCTCCGGACCCTACACCCCTCCCCATCTCTGTGACACTCTCCAGACCCTATACCCTCCCCCATCTCTGTGACACTCTCCATACCCTACACCCCTCCCCATCTCTGTGACACTCTCTGGACCCTACACCCCTCCCAATGTCTGTGACACTCTCCGGACCCTACACCCCTTCCCATCTCTGTGGCAGTCTCCAGACCCTACACCCCTCCCCATCTCTGTGACACTCTCTGGACCTACACCCCTCCCCATTTCTGTGACACTCTCCGGACACTACTCCCCTCCCCATCTCTGTGACACTCTGGAACCTACATCTCTCGCCATCTCTGTAACACTCTCTCTCCCGACCCTACACCCCTTCCCATCTCTGTGACACTCTCTGGACCCTACACCCCTCCTCATCTCTGTAACACTCTCCGGACCCTACTCCTCTCCCCATCTCTGGAACACTCTCCGGACCCTACACCCCTCCCCATTTCTGTGACACTCTCCGGACCCTACTCCCTCCCCATTTCTGTGACCCTCTCCAGACACTACACACCTCCCCATCTCTGTGACACTCTCTGGACCCAACACCCCTCCCCATCTGTGACACTCTCCGGACCCTACACCCCTCCCCATCTCTGTCACACTCTCCAGACACTACACCCCTTCCCATCTCTGTTATACTCTCCAGACCCAACACCCCTCCGCATCTCTGTCACACTCTCCGGACCCTACACCCCTCCCCATCTGTGACACTCTCTAGACCCTACACACCTCCCCATCTGTGACACTCTCCGGACCCTACACTCCTCCCCATCTCTGTGATACTCTCCGGACCCTACACCCCTCCCCATGTCTGTAACACTCTCCTGACCCTACACCCCTCCCCATCTCTGTGATACTCTCCTGACCCTACACCCCTCCCCATCTCTGTGACACTCTCCAGACCCTACACCCCTCCCCATCTCTGTGACACTCTCCGGATCCTACACCCTCCCCTTCTCTGTCACACTCTTCGGACTTTACACCCTCCCTATCTCTGTGACACCCTCTGCACCCTACACCCCTCCCCATGTCTGTCACACTCTGTGGAACCTATACCCTCCCCATCTCTGTCACACTCTCCAGACACGACACCCTACCCCATCTCTGTCACAATCTCCGGACCCTACACCCCTCCCCATCTCTGTGACACTCTCTGGACCCTACAACCCTCCCCATGTGTGTGACACTCTCCGGACCCTACTCCCCTCCCCATCTCTGCGACACTCTGTGGAACCTACACCCCTCCCCATCTCTGTAACACTCTCCCGACCCTACACCCCTCCCCAACTCTGTCACACTCTCCGTACCCTACACCCTCCCCATCTCTGTCACACTCTCCAGACCCTACACCCCTCCCCGTCTCTGTGACACTCTCCAGACCCTACACCACTCCCCATCTCTGTGATACTCTCTGGACCCTACACCCCTCTCCAACTCTGTCACACCTCTGTCACACTCTCCGTACCCTACACCCTCCCCATCTCTGTCACACTCTCCGGACCCTACACCCTACCCCATCTCTGTGACACGCTCCGGACCCGACACACCCTCCCCATCTCTGTCACACTCTCCAAGCCCTACACCCTTCCCCACCTCTGTCACACTCTCTCGACCCTACTCCCTCCCCCATCTCTGTAACACTCTCCAGACCCTCCACACTCCACCATCTCTGTGACACTCTCCAGAACCAACACCCTCCCCATCACTGTCACACTCTCTGGACCCTACACCCTCCCCATCTCTGTGACACTCTCCCGACCCAACACCCCTCCCCATCTCTGTGACACGCTCCAGACTCCACACACCTCCCCATCTGTGACACTCTCCAGACCCTACACACCTCCCCATCTCTGTGACATCCTCCAGACCCTACACCCCTCCCCATCTCTGTGACACTCTCCGGACCCTTCACCCTACACCCTCCCCATCTCTGTCACAATCTCCGGAGCCTACTCCCTCCCCCATCTCTGTAACCCTCTCCAGACCCTACACCCTCCTCCATCTCTGTAAAACGCTCCGGACCCTACACACCTCCCCATCTCTGTGACACTCTCCGGAACCTACATCCCTCCCCAACTCTGTCACACTCTCCGTACCCTACACCCTCCCCATCTCTGTCACACTCTCCGGACCCTACACCCTCCCCCATCTTTGTAACACTCTCCAGACCCTCCACTCTGCACCATCTCTGTCACACTCTCCGGACCCTACACACCTCCCCATCTCTGTGACACTCTCCGGACCCTACACCCCTCCCTATCTCTGTGACACTCTCCGGACCCTACACCCCTCCCCATCTCTGTGACACCCTCTGCACCCTACACCCCTCCCCATGTCTGTGACACTCTCCAGACCCTACACACCTCCCCATCTCTGTAACATTCTCCGAAAGCTGCACCCTCCCCATTTCAGTGACACTCTCCGGACCCTACACCCCTCCCCATCTCTGTGACACTCTCCAGACCCTACACCCTCCCCCATCTCTGTGACACTCTCCAGACCCCACACCGCTCCCCATCTCTGTGACACTCTCTGGACCCTACACCCCTCCCCATGTATGTGACACTCTCCGGACCCTACACCCCTCCCCATGTATGTGACACTCTCCGGACCCTACACCCCTTCCCATCTCTGTGGCACTCTCCGGACCCTACTCCTCTCCCCATCTCTGTGACACTCTCCAGACCCTCCATCCTCCACCATTTCTGTGACACTCTCCAGAACCTACACACCTCCCCATCACTGTCACACTCTCTGGACCCTACACCCTCCCCATCTCTGTGACACTCTCCAGGCCCTACACCCCTCCCCATCTGTGACACTCTCCAGACTCTACACCCCTCCTCATCTCTGTGACACTTTCCAGAACCTACACCCTCCCCATCACTGTCACACTCTCTGGACCCTACACCCTATCCATCTCTGTAACACTCTCCCGACCCTCCACCCTCCACAATCTCTGTGACACTCTCCAGACCCTCCAGCCTCTACCATCTCTGTAACACTCTCCAGAACCTCCACCCTCCACCATCTCCGTGACACTCTCCAGAACCTACACCCTCCACATCTCTGTGACACACTTCAGACCCTACACACCCTCCCCATCTCTGTCACACTCTCCAAGCCCTACACCCTTCCCCATCTCTGTCACACTCTCCCGACCCTACTCCCTCCCCCATCTCCGTAACACTCTCCAGACCCTCCACCCTCCACCATCTCTGTGACACTCTCCAGACCCTACACACCTCCCCATCTCTGTGACACTCTGTGAAACCTACACCCCTCCCCATCTCTGTGACACTCTCCGAACGCTGCACCCTCCCCATCTCTGTGACACTCTCCGGACCCTACACCCCTCCCCATCTCTGTGACACTCTCCAGACCCTACACCCTTTCCAATCTCTGTGACACTCTCCAGACCCTACACCCCTCCCCATCTCTGTGACACTCTCTGGACCCTACACCCCTCCCCATGTCTGTGACACTCTCCGGACCCTACACCCCTCCCCATCTGTGACACTCTCGAGACCCTACACCCCTCCCCATCTCTGTTACACTCTCTGGACACTACACCCCTCCCCATTTCTGTTAAACTCTCCGGACCCTACTCCCCTCCCCATCTCTGTGACACTCTGTGGAACGTACACCTCTCCCCATCTCTATAACACTCTCTCTCCCGACCCTACTCCCCTTCCCATCTCTGTGACACTCTCTGGACCCTACACCCCTCCTCATCTCTGTAACACTCTCCGGACCGTACTCCTCTCCCCATCTCTGTAACACTCTCCAGACCCTCCATCCTCCACCATCTCTGTGACACTCTCCAGAACCTACACCCTCCCCATCACTGTCACACTCTCTGGACCCTGCACCCTCCCCATCTCTGTGACACTCTCCAGACCCTACACCCCTCCCCATCTGTGACACTCTCCAGACCCTACACACCTCCCCATCTCTGTAACTCTCTCCAGACCTTACACCCTCCCTCATCTCTTTAAGACGCTCCGGACCCTACACCCCTCCCCATCTCTGTGACACTCTCCAGACCCTACACACCTCCCCATCTCTGTGACACTCTCCGGACCCTACGCTCCTCCCCAACTCTGTCACACTCTCCGTACCCTACACCCTCTCCATGGCTGTCACACTCTCCGGACCCTACACCCTCCCCCATCTCTGTAACACTCTCCGGACTCTACACCCCTCCCCATGTGTGACACTCTCCAGACCCTACACCCCTCCTCTTCTCTGTGACACTTTCCAGAACCTACACCCTCCCCATCACTGTCACACTCCCTGGACTTTACACCCTATCCATCTCTGTCACACTCTCCCGACCCTCCACCATCTCTGTGACACTCTCAAGACCCTACACCCCTCCCCATCTCTGTGACTCTCTCCAGTCCTTCCACCCTCCACCATCTCTGTAACACTCTCCAGACCCTCCACCCTCCACAATCTCTGTGACACTCTCCAGACCCTCCAGCCTCTACCATCTCTGTCACACTCTCCAGAACCTCCACCCTCCCTATCTCTGTCACACTCTCCCGACCCTACACCCTCCCCATCTCTGTCATACTCTCCAGACCCTACACCCTCCCCATCTCTGTCACACTCTCCCGACCCTATTCCCTCCCCCATCTCCGTAACACTCTCCAGACCCTCCTCCCTCCACCATCTCTGTGACGCTCTCCAGAACCTACACCCTCCCCATCACTGTCACACTCTCTGGACCCTACACCCTCCCCATCTCTGTGACACTCTCCAGACCCTACACCCCTCCCCGTCTCTGTGACGCTCTCCAGACTCTACACCCCTCCCCATCTCTGTGATACTCTCTGGACCCTACACCCCTCCCCAACTCTGTCACACTCTCCGGACCCTACACCCTTCCCCATCTCGGTAATACTCTCCAGACCCTACACCCCTCCCCATCTCTGTGACACTCTCTGGACCCTACACCCCTCCCCATCTCTGGGACGCTCTCCGGACCCTACACCCCTCCCCATTTCTGTGACACTCTCCGGACCCTACACCTCTCCCTATCTCTGTGAAACTCTCCGGACCCTACACCCCTCCCCATCTCTGTGACGCCCTCTGCACCCTACACCCCTCCCCATGTCTGTGACACTCTCCAGCCCCTACACACCTCCGCATCTCTGTGACAATCTGTGAAACCTACACCCCTCCCCATCTCTGTGACACTCTCCGGACGCTGCACCCTCCCCATCTCTGTGACACTCTCCGGACCCTACACCCCTCCCCATCTCTGTGACACTCTCCAGACCCTATACCCTCCCCCATCTCTGTGACACTCTCCAGACCCTACACCCCTCCCCATCTCTGTGACACTCTCTGGACCCTACACCCCTCCCAATGTCTGTGACACTCTCCGGACCCTACACCCCTTCCCATCTCTGTGGCACTCTCCAGACCCTACACCCCTCCCCATCTCTGTGACACTCTCTGGACCTACACCCCTCCCCATTTCTGTGACACTCTCCAGACCCCACTCCCCTCCCCATCTCTGTGACACTCTGGAACCTATATCTCTCGCCATCTCTGTAAAACTCTCTCTCCCGACCCTACACCCCTTCCCATCTCTGTGACACTCTCTGGACCCTACACCCCTCCTCATCTCTGTAACACTCTCCGGACCCTACTCCTCTCCCCATCTCTGGAACACTCTCCGGACCCTACACCCCTCCCCATGTCTGTGACATTCTCCGGACCCTACGCTCCTCCCCAACACTGTCACACTCTCCGTACCCTACACCCTCCCCATCTCTGTCACACTCTCCGGACCCTACACCCTCCCCCATCTCTGTAACACGATCCAGACCCTACACCCTCCCCCATCTCTGTAACACTCTCCAGACCCTCCACCCTCCCCCATCTCTGTAACACTCTCCAGACCCTACACCCTCCCCATCTCTGTCACACTCTCCGGACGCTACACCCTCCCTATCTCTGTGACACCCTCTGCACCCGACACCCCTCCCCAACTCTGTGACACTCTCGGGACCCTACACACCCTCCCCATCACTGTCACACTCTTCAAGCCGTACACCTTTCCCCACCTCTGTCACACTCTCCCGACCCTACTCCCTCCCCCATCTCTGTAACACTCTCCAGACCCTCCACCCTACACCATCTCTGTCACACTCTCCAGAACCTACACCATCCCCATCACTGTCACACTCTCCGGACCCTACACCCCTCCCCATCTGTGACACTCTCCATACCCTACACCCCTCCCCATCTCTGTGACACTCTCCAGACCCTACACCCCTCCCCGTCTCTGTAACACTCTCCAGACCCTCCACCCTACACCATCTCTGTCACACTCTCCAGAACCTACACCATCCCCATCACTGTCACACTCTCTGGACCCTACTCCCTCCCCATCTCTGTGACGCTCTCCGGACCCTACACCCCTCCCCATCTCTGTGACACTCTCTGGACCCTACATCCCTCTCCATCTGTGACACTCTCCGGACCCTACACCCCTCCCCATCTCTGTCACACTCTCCAGACCCTACACCCCTCCCCATCTCTGTAACACTCTCCAGGCCCTACACCCCTCCGCATCTCTGTCACACTCTCAAGACCCTACACCCATCCCCATCTCTGTGACACTCTCCGGACCCTACACCCTTCCCCATCTGTGACACTCTCCATACCCTACACCCCTCCCCATCTCTGTGACACTCTCCAGACCCTACACCCCTCCCCGTCTCTGTGACACTCTCCAGACCCTACACCCCTCCCCAACTCTGTCACACTATCCGTACCCTACACCCTCCCAATCTCTGTCACACTCTCTGGACCCTACACCCTACCCCAACTCTGTCACACTCTCCATACCCTACACCCTCCCCATCTCTGTCACACTCGCCGGACCCTACACCCTCCCCATCTCTATGACGCTCTCCGAACCCTACACCCCTCCCCATCTGTGACACTCTCCAGACCCTACAACCTCTCCATCTCTGTCACACTCTCCAAACACTACACCCTCCCCCGTCTCTGTAACACTCTCCAGACCCGCCACCCTCCACCATCTCTGTGAAACTCTCCGGACCCTACACCCCTCCCCATCTCTGTCACACTCTTCCGAACCTACACCCTCCCCATCTCTGTCACACTCTCCAGACCCTCCACCCTCCACCATCTCTGTAACACTCTCCAGACCCTACACCCCTCCCCATCTCTGTGACACTCTCTGGACCCTGCACCCCTCCCCATCTGTGACACTCTCCAGACCCTACACCGCTCCCCATCTCTGTGTCATTCTCCAGACCCTACACCCCTCCCCATCTATGTGACACTCTCCGGCCCCTACACCCCTCCCCAACTCTGTCACAATCTCCGTACCCTACACCCTCCCCATCTATGTCACACTCTCCAGACCCCAAAACCCTCCCCCACCTCAGTAACACTCTCCAGACTTTACACCCTCCCCCATCTCTTTAACACGCTCCGGACCCTACACCCCTCCCCATCTCAGTGACACTCTCCAGACCCTACACCCCTCCCCATCTCTGTGACACTCTCCGGACCCTACGCTCCTCCCCAACTCTGTCACACTCTCCGTACCCTACACCCTCCCCATCTCTGTCACACTCTCCGGACCCTACAACCTCCCCCATCTCTGTTATACTTTCCAGACCCTACACCCTCCCCCATCTCTGTAACATTCTCCAGACCCTCCACCCTCCACCCTCTTTGTAACACTCTCCTCACCCTCCACCCTCCACCATCTCTGTGACACTCTCCAGACCCTCCACCCTCTACCATCTCTGTAACACTCTCCGGACCCTACACCCCTCCCCATCTTTGTGACACTCTCCGGACCCTACACCCCTCCCCATCTCTGTGACACCTTCTGCACCCTACACCCCTCCCCATGTCTGTGACACTCTCCAGACCCTACACACCTCCCCATCTCTGTGACACTCTGTGGAACCAACACCCCTCCCCATTTCTGTGACAGTCTCCGGACGCTGCACCCTCCCCCATCTCTGTGACAATCTGTGGAACCTACACATCTCCCCATCTCTGTAACGCTCTCTCTCCCGACCCTACACCCCTTCCCATCTCTGTGACACTCTCTGGACCCTACACCCCTCCTCATCTCTGTAACACTCTCCGGACCCTACTCCTCTCCCCATCTCTGTAACACTCTCCGGACCCTACACCCCTCCCCATCTCTGTGACACTCTCCGGACCCTACTCCCTCCCCATCTCTGTGACACTCTCCAGACCCTACACCCCTCCCCATCTCTGTGACACTCTCCAGACCCTACACCCCTCCCCATCTGTGACACTCTCCGGCCCCTACACCCCTCCCCAACTCTGTCACACTCTCCGTACCCTACACCCTCCCCATCTCTGTCACACTCTCCAGACCCCAAAACCCTCCCCCACCTCTGTAACACTCTCCAGACTTTACACCCTCCCCCATCTCTTTAACACGCTCCGGACCCTACACCCCTCCCCATCTCTGTGACACTCTCCAGACCCTACACCCCTCCGCATCTCTGTGACACTCTCCAGACCCTACGCTCCTCCCCAACTCTGTCACACTCTCCGTACCCTACACCCTCCCCATCTCTGTCACACTCTCCGGACCCTACACCCTCCCCCATCTCTGCAATACTATCCAGACCCTACACCCTCCCCCATCTCTGTAACACTCTCCGGACCCTACACCCCTCCCCATCTGTGACACTCTCCAGACCCGACACACCTCCCCATCTGTGTGAAACTCTCCAGACCCTACACCCCTCCCCGTCTCTGTGACACTCTCCAGACCCTAAACCTCTCCCCATCGCTGTTATACTCTCTGCACCCTACACCCCTCCCCAACTCTGTCGCACTCTCCGTACCCTACACCCTCCCCATCTCTGTCACACTCTCCGAACCCTACACCCTCCCCCATCTCTGTAACACTCTCCAGACCCTCCACCCTCCACCATCTCTGTGACACTCTCCAGACCCTCCACCCTACCCCATCTCTGTGACACTCTCTGGCCCCTACACCCTCCCTATCTCTGTGAGACTCTCTAGACCCTACACCCTCCCTATCTCTGTCACACTCTCCGGACCCGACAGTCCTCCTCATCTCTGTCACACTCTCCGGACCCTACACCCCTCCCCATGTGTGTGACACTCTCCGGACCCTACTCCACTCCCCATCTCTGTGACACTCTGTGGAACCTACACCCGTCCCCATCTCTGTAACACTCTCCCGACCCTACACCCCTTCCCATCTCTGTGAAACTCTCCGGACCCTACTCCCTCCCCATCTCTGTGACCCTCTCCAGACCCTACAACCCTCCCCATCTCTGTGACTCTCTCCCGACGCTACACCCCTCCCCATCTGTGACAATCTCCGTACGCTACACCCCTCCCCATCTCTGTCACACTCTCCAGACCCTACACCCCTCCCCAACTCTGTAACACTCTCCAGACCCTACACCCCTCTGCATCTCTGTCACACTCTCCAGACCCTACACACTCCCCCATCTCTGATACACGCTCCCGACCCTAAACCCCTTCCCATCTCTGTGACACCATCCAAACCCTGCACCCCTCCCCATCTGTGACACTCTCGAGACCCTACACACGTCCCCATCTCTCTGTCACACTCTCCAAGCCCTACACCCTTCCCCATCTCTGTCACACTCTCCCGACCCTACTCCCTCCTGCATCTCTATAACACTCTCCAGACCCTGCACCCTCCACCATCTCTGTTACACTCTCCAAACCCTACACCCCTCCCCATCTGTGACACTCTCGAGACCCTACACACGTCCCCATCTCTCTGTCACACTCTCCAAGCCCTACACCCTTCCCCATCTCTGTCACACTCTCCCGACCCTACTGCCTCCTGCATCTCTGTAACACTCTCCAGACCATCCACCCTCCACCATCTCTGTGACACTCTCCAGAACCTACACCCTCCCCATCTCTGTGACACACTTCAGACTCTACTCCCTCCCCCATCTCTGTAACACTCTCCAGACCCTCCATCCTCCACCATCTCTGTGACACTCTCCAGATCCTACACCCCTCCCAATCTCTGTGACATTCTCCAGACCCTACAACCCTACCCATCTCTGTCACACTCTCCGGACCCTACACCCTCCCCCATTTCGGTAATACTCTCCAGACCCTACACCCCTCCCCATCTCTGTGATACTCTCTGGACCCTACACCCCTCCCCAACTCTGTCACACTATCCGTACCCTACACCCTCCCCATCTCTGTCACACTCTCCGGACCCTACACCCTACCCCTACTCTGTCACACTCTCCGTACCCTACACCCTCCCCATCTCTGTCACACTCTCCGGACCCGACACCCTCCCCATCTCTGTGACGCTCTCCGGACCCTACACCCCTTCCCATCTGTGACACTCTCCAGACCCTACAACCTCTCCATCTCTGTCACACTCTCCAAACACTACACCCTCCCCCGTCTCTGTAACACTCTCCAGACCCCAAAACCCTCCCCCACCTCTGTAACACTCTCCAGACCCTACACCGCTCCCCATCTCTGTTATACTCTCTGCACCCTACACCCCTCCCCAAATCTGTCGCACTCTCCGTACCCTACACCCTCCCTAACTCTGTCACACTCTCCGGACCCTACACCCTCCCCCACCTCTGTAACACTCTCCAGACCCTCCACCTTCCACCATCTCTGTGACACTCTCCAGACGCTACACCCTACCCCATCTCTGTGACACTCTCTGGCCCCTACACCCTCCCTATCTCTGTGAGACTCTCTAGACCCTACACCCTCCCTATCTCTGTCAGACTCTCCGGACCCTACACCCCTCCTCATCTCTGTCACACTCTCTGGACCCTACACCCCTCCCCATGTGTGTGACACTCTCCGGACCCTACTCCACTCCCCATCTCTGTGACACTCTGTGGAACCTACACCCGTCCCCATCTCTGTAACACTCTCCCGACCCTACACCCCTTCCCATCTCTGTGACACTCTCCAGACCCTACACCCCTCCTCATCTCTGTGACACTTTCCAGGACCTACACCCTCCCCATCATTGTCACACTCTCTGGACCCTACACCCCTCCCCATCTCTGTGACACTCTGTGGAACCTACACCCCTCCCCATGTGTGTGACACTCTCCGGACCCTACTCCCCTCCCAATCTCTGTGACACTCTCCAGACTCTACACACCTCCCCATCTGTGACACTCTCCAGACCCTACACACCTCCCCATCTCTGTGACACTCTCCAGACCCTACACCCCTCCCCATCTGTGTGACACTCTCCAGACCCTACAACCCTCCCTATCTCTGTGACACTCTCTGGACCCTACACCCCTCCGCAACTCTGTCACACTCTCCGTACCCTACACCCTCCCCATCTCTGTCACACTCTCCAGACCGTACTCCCTCCCCCACCTGTGCGACACTCTCCAGACCCTACACCCTCTCCCATCTCTGATACATTCTCCCGACCCTTCATCCCTTCCCATCTCTGTGACACTCTCCCGACCCTACACCCCTCCCCAACTCTGTGACACTCTCGAGACCCTACACACGTCCCCATGTCTCTGTCACACTCTCCCGACCCTACTCCCTCCTGCATCTCTGTAACACTCTCCAGACCCTGCACCCTCCACCATCTCTGTGACAGTCTCCAGAACCTACACCCTCCCCATCTCTGTGACACACTTCAGACCATACACCCTCCCCATCTCTGTCACACTCTCCAAACCCTACACCCTTCCCCATCTCTGTCACACTCTCCCGACCCTACTCCCTCCCCCATCTCTGTAACACTCTCCAGACCTTCCACCCTCCCCATCACTGTCACACTCTCCAGACCCTACACCCCTCCCCTTCTGTGACACTCTCCAGACCCTACACACCTCCCCATCTCTGTGACACTCTCCAGACCCTACACCCCTCCCCATGTCTGTGACATTCTCCGGACCCTACGCTCCTCCCCAACTCTGTCACACTCTCCGTACCCTACACCCTCCCCATCTCTGTCACACTCTCCAGACCCTACACCCCTCCCCGTCTCTGTGACACTCTCCAGACCCTACACCACTCCCCATCTCTGTGATACTCTCTGGACCCTACACCCCTCTCCAACTCTGTCACACCTCTGTCACACTCTCCGTACCCTACACCCTCCCCATCTCTGTCACACTCTCCGGACCCTACACCCTCCCCTATTTCGGTAATACTCTCCAGACCCTACACCCCTTCCCATCTCTGTGATACTCTCTGGAACCTACACCCCTCCCCAACTCTGTCACACTATCCGTACCCTACACACTCCCCATCTCTGTCACACTCTCCGGACCCTACACCCTACCCCAACTCTGTCACACTCTCCGTACCCTACAGCCTCCCCATCTCTGTCACACTCTCCAGACCCTACACCCCTCCCCATCTGTGACACTCTCCAGATCCTACACCCCTCCCAATCTCTGTGACATTCTCCAGACCCTACAACCCTACCCATCTCTGTCACACTCTCCGGACCCTACACCCTCCCCCATTTCGGTAATACTCTCCAGACCCTACACCCCTCCCCATCTCTGTGATACTCTCTGGACCCTACACCCCTCTCCAACTCTGTCACACTATCCGTACCCTACACCCTCCCCATCTCTGTCACACTCTCCGGACCCTACATCCTACCCCTACTCTGTCACACTCTCCGTACCCTACACCCTCCCCATCTCTGTCACACTCTCCGGACCCGACACCCTCCCCATCTCTGTGACGCTCTCCGGACCCTACACTCCTCCCCATCTGTGACACTCTCCAGACCCTACAACCTCTCCATCTCTGTCACACTCTCCAAACACTACACCCTCCCCCGTCTCTGTAACACTCTCCAGACCCTACACCCCTCCCCATCTCTGTCACACTCTCCCGACCCTACACCCTCCCCATCTCTGTCACACTCTCCAGACCCTCCACCCTCCACCATCTCTGTGACACTCTCCAGACCCTACACCCCTCCCCATCTCTGTGTCATTCTCCAGACCCTACACCCCTCCCCATCTGTGTGACACTCTCCGGCCCCTACACCCCTCCCCAACTCTGTCACACTCTCCGTACCCTACACCCTCCCCATCTCTGTCACACTCTCCAGACCCCATAACCCTCCCCCACCTCTGTAACACTCTCCAGACCCTACACCGCTCCCCATCTCTGTTATACTCTCTGCACCCTACACCCCTCCCCAAATCTGTCGCACTCTCCGTACCCTACACCCTCCCCATCTCTGTCACACTCTCCGGACCCTACACCCTCCCCCATCTCTGTAACACTCTCCAGACCCTACACCCTACCCCATCTCTGTGACACTCTCCGGACCCTACACCCCTCCCCATCTCTGTGACACTCTCCAGACCCTACACCCTACCCCATCTCTGTGACACTCTCCGGACCCTACACCCCTCCTCATCTCTGTGACACTCTCCAGACCCTACACCCTACCCCATCTCTGTGACACTCTCCGGACCCTACACCCCTCCTCATCTCTGTCACACTCTCCGGACCCTACACCCCTCCCCATGTGTGTGACACTCTTCGGACCCTACTCCACTCCCCATCTCTGTGACACTCTGTGGAACCTACACCCGTCCCCATCTCTGTAGCACTCTCCCGACCCTACACCCCTTCCCATCTCTGTGACACTCTCCAGACCCTACACCCCTCCTCATCTCTGTGACACTTTCCAGGACCTACACCCTCCCCATCATTGTCACACTCTCTGGACCCTACACCCTCCCCATCATTGTCACACTCTCTGGACCCTACACACCTCCCCATCTGTGACACTCTCCAGACCCTACAACCTCTCCATCTCTGTCACACTCTCCAAACCCTACACCCTCCCCCATCTCTCTAACACTCTCCAGACCCTACACCCTCCCCTATCTCTGTGACACTCTCCAGACCCTACACCCCTCCCCATCTCTGTGACACTCTGTGGAACCTACACCCCTCCACATGTGTGTGACACTCTCCGGACCCTACTCCCCTCCCAATCTCTGTGACACTCTCCAGACTCTACACACCTCCCCATCTGTGACACTCTCCAGACCCTACACACCTCCCCATCTCTGTGACACTCTCCAGACCCTACACCCCTCCCCATCTGTGTGACACTCTCCAGACCCTACAACCCTCCCTATCTCTGTGACACTCTCTGGACCCTACACCCCTCCCCAACTCTGTCACACTCTCCGTACCCTACACCCTCCCCATCTCTGTCACACTCTCCAGACCGTACTCCCTCCCCCACCTGTGCGACACTCTCCAGACCCTACACCCTCTCCCATCTCTGATACATTCTCCCGACCCTACATCCCTTCCCATCTCTGTGACACTCTCCCGACCCTACACCCCTCCCCAACTCTGTGACACTCTCCAAACCCTACACCCCTCCCCATCTGTGACACTCTCGAGACCCTACACACTTCCCCATCTCTCTGTCACACTCTCCAAGCCCTACACCCTTCCCCATCTCTGTCACACTCTCCCGACCCTACTCCCTCCTGCATCTCTGTAACACTCTCCAGACCCTGCACCCTCCACCATCTCTGTGACACTCTCCAGAACCTACACCCTCCCCATCTCTGTGACACACTTCAGACTCTACACCCTCCCCATCTCTGTCACACTCTCCAAACCCTACACCCTTCCCCATCTCTGTCACGCTCTCCCGACCCTACGCTCCTCCCCAACTCCGTCATACTCTCCGTACCCTATACCCTCCCCATTCCTGTCACACTCTCCAGACCCTACACCCCTCCCCGTCTCTGTGACACTCTCCAGACCCTACACCACTCCCCATCTCTGTGATACTCTCTGGACCCTACACCCCTCCCCAACTCTGTCACACTCTCCGTACCCGACACCCTCCCCATCTCTGTCACACTCTCCGGACCCTACACCCTCCCCTATTTCGGTAATACTCTCCAGACCCTACACCCCTCCCCATCTCTGTGATACTCTCTGGACCCTACACCCCTCCCCAACTCTGTCACACTATCCGTACCCTACACACTCCCCATCTCTGTCACACTCTCCGGACCCTACACCCTACCCCAACTCTGTCACACTCTCCGTACCCTACAGCCTCCCCATCTCTGTCACACTCTCCGGACCCTACACCCCTCCCCATCTGTGACACTCTCCAGACCCTATAACCTCTCCATCTCTGTCACACTCTCCAAACACTACACCCTCCCCCGTCTCTGTAACACTCTCCAGACACTACACCCTCCCCCATCTCTGTAACACTCTCCCGATCCGCCACCCTCCACCATCTCTGTGATACTCTCCAGACCCTACAACCTACCCCATCTCTGTGACACTCTCTGGCCCCTACACCCTCCCTATCTCTGTGAGACTCTCCAGACCCTACACCCTCCCTATCTCTGTCACACTCTCCGGACCCTACACCCCTCCTCATCTCTGTGACAATCTGTGGAACCTACACCCCTCCCCATGTGTGTGACACTCTCCGGACCCTACTCCACTCCCCATCTCTGTGACACTCTGTGGAACCTACACCCGTCCCCATCTCTGTAACACTCTCCCGACCCTACACTCCTTCCCATCTCTGTGACACTCTCCAGACCCTACACCCCTCCTCATCTCTGTGACACTTTCCAGGACCTACACCCTCCCCATCATTGTCACACTCTCTGGACCCTACACCCTCCCCATCTCTGTGACACTCTCCAGACCCTACACCCCTCCACATCTCTGTGACACTCTCCGGACCCTACGCTCCTCCCCATCTGTGACACTCTCCAGAACCTATACCCCTCCCCGTCTCTGTGACACTCTCCAGACCCTACACCGCTCCCCATCTCTGTTATACTCTCTGCACCCTACACCCCTCCCCAACTCTGTCGCACTCTCCGTACCCTACACCCTCCCCATCTCTGTCACACTCTCCGGACCCAACACCCTCCCCCATCTCTGTAACACTCTCCAGACCCTCCACCCTCCACCATCTCTGTGACACTCTCCAGACCCTACACCCTACCCCATCTCTGTGACACTCTGTGAAACCTACACCCGTCCCCATCTCTGTAACACTCTCCCGACCCTACACCCCTTCCCATCTCTGTGACACTTTCCAGGACCTACACCCTCCCCATCATTGTCACACTCTCTGGACCCTACACCCTCCCCATCTCTGTGACGCTCTCCGGATCCTACACACCTCCCCATCTGTGACACTCTCCAGACCCTACAACCTCTCCATCTCTGTCACACTCTCCAAACCCTACACCCTCCCCCATCTCTGTGACACTCTCCAGACCCTACACCCCTCCCCATCTCTGTGACACTCTCTGGACCCTAAACCCCTCCCCATCTCTGTAACACTCTCCCGACCCTACACCTCTTCCCATCTCTGTAACACTCTCCGGACTCTACACCCCTCCCCATCTGTGACACTCTCCAGACCCTACACCCCTCCTCATCTCTGACACTTTCCAGGACCTACACCCTCCCCATCATTGTCACACTCTCCAGACCCAACACCCTCCCACATCTCTGTAACACTCTCCCAACCCGCCACCCTCCACCATCTCTGTGACACTCTCCAGACCCTCCACCCTCTACCATCTCTGTCACACTCTCCGGACCCTACACCCCTCCCCATCTCTGTGACACTCTCCGGACCCTACACCCCTCCCCATCTCTGTGACACCTTCTGCACCCTATACCCCTCCCTATGTCTGTGACACTCTGTGGAACCTACACCCCTCCCCATCTCTGTGACACTCTCCAGACCCTACACCCCTCCCCGTGTCTGTGACATTCTCCGGACCCTACGCTCCTCCCCAACTCTGTCACACTCTCCGTACCCTACACCCTCCCCATCTCTGTCACACTCTCCGGACCCTACACAGTCCCTCACTGTAACACTATCCAGACCCTACACCCTCCCCCATCTCTGTAACACTCTCCAGACCCTACACCCTCCCCATCTCTGTCACACTCTCCGGACGCTACACCCTCCCTATCTTTGTGACACCCTCGGCACCCGACACCCCTCCCCATCTCTGTGACACTCTCCGGACCCTACACACCCTCCCCATCACTGTCACACTCTTCAAGCCGTACACCTTTCCCCACCTCTGTCACACTCTCCCGACCCAACTCCCTCCCCCATCTCTGTAACACTCTCCAGACCCTCCACCCTCCACCATCTCTGTCACACTCCCTGGACCCTACTCCCTCCCCATCTCTGTGACGCTCTCCGGACCCTACACACCTCCCCATCTCTGTGACACTCTCTGGACCCTACATCCCTCTCCATCTGTGACACTCTCCGGACCCTACGCTCCTCCCCAACTCTGTCACACTCTCCAGACCCTACACCCTCCCCATCTCTGTGACACTCTCCGGACCCTACACCCTCCCCCATCTCTGTAACACTATCCAGACCCTCCACCCTCCCCCATCTCTGTAACACTCTCCAGACCCGACACGCCTCCCCATCTCTGTGACACTCTCCGGATCCTACACCCTCCCCATCTCTGTCAAACTCTCCGACGCTACACCCTCCCTATTTCTGTGACACCCTCTGCACCCGACACCCCTCCCCATCTCTGTGACACTCTCCGGACCCTACACACCCTCCCCATCACTGTCACACTCTTCAAGCCATACACCCTTTCCCCCACCTCTGTCACACTCTCCCGACCCTACTCCCTCCCCCATCTCTGTAACACTCTCCAGACCCTCCACCCTCCACCATCTCTGTCACACTCTCCAGAACCTACACCATCCCCAGCACTGTCACACTCTCTGGACCCTACTCCCTCCCCATCTCTGTGACGCTCTCCGGACCCTACACCCCTCCCCATCTCTGTGACACTCTCTGGACCCTACATCCCTCTCCATCTGTGACCCTCTCCGGACCCTACACCCCTCCCCATCTCTGTCACACTCTCCAGACCCTACACCCCTCCCCATCTCTGTAACACTCTCCAGGCCCTACACCCCTCCCCATCTCTGTGATACTCTCTGGACCCTACACGCCTCCCCAACTCTGTCACACTATCCGTACCCTACACACTCCCCATCTCTGTCACACTCTCCGGACCCTAAAGCCTCCCCATCTCTGTCACACTCTCCGGACCCTACACCCTCCCCATCTCTATGACGCTCTCCGGACCCTACACTCTTCCCCATCTGTGACACTCTCCAGACCCTATAACCTCTCCATCTCTGTCACACTCTCCAAACACTACACCCTCCCCCGTCTCTGTAACACTCTCCAGACACTACACCCTCCCCCATCTCTGTAACACTCTCCCGACCCGCCACCCCTCCACCATCTCTGTGATACTCTCCAGACCCTACAACCTACCCCATCTCTGTGACACTCCCTGGGCCCCTACACCCTCCCTATCTCTGTGAGACTCCCCAGACCCTACACCCTCCCTATCTCTGTCACACTCTCTGGACCCTACACCCCTCCTCATCTCTGCGACAATCTGTGGAACCTGCACCTCTCCCCATCTCTGTAACACTCTCTCTCCCGACCCTACACCCCTTCCCATCTCTGTGACACTCTCTGGCCCCTACACCCTCCCTATCTCTGTGAGACTCTCTAGACCCTACACCCTCCCTATCTCTGTCACACTCTCCGGACCCTACACCGCTCCTCATCTCTGTCACACTCTCCGGACCCTACACCCCTCCCCATGTGTGTGACACTCTCCGGACCCTACTCCACTCCCCATCTCTGTGACACTCTGTGGAACCTACACCCGTCCCCATCTCTGTAACACTCTCCCGACCCTACACCCCTTCCAATCTCTGTGACACTCTCCAGACCCTACACCCCTCCCCATCTGTGACACTCTCCGGCCCCTACACCCCTCCCCAACTCTGTCACACTCTCCGTACCCTACACCCTCACCATCTCTGTCACACTCTCCAGACCCTACACCCTTCCCCATCTGTGACACTCTCCAGATCGTACACCCCTCCCAATCTCTGTGACATTCTACAGACCCCTACAACCCTACCCATCTCTGTCACACTCTCCGGACCCTACACCCTCCCCCATTTCGGTAATACTCTCCAGACCCTACACCCCTCCCCATCTCTGTGACGCTCTCCGGACCCTACACCCCTCCCCATCTGTGACACTCTCCAGACCCTACAACCTCTCCATCTCTGTCACACTCTCCAAACACTACACCCTCCCCCGTCTCTGTAACACTCTCCAGACCCTACACCCCTCCCCATCTCTGTCACACTCTCCCGACCCTACACCCTCCCCATCTCTGTCACACTCTCCAGACCCTCCACCCTCCACCATCTCTGTGACACTCTCCAGACCTACACCCCTCCCCATCTCTGTGTCATTCTCCAGACCCTACACCCCTCCCCATCTGTGAGACACTCTCGGGCCCCTACACCCCTCCCCAACTCTGTCACACTCTCCGTACCCTACACCCTCCCCCATCTCTGTAACACTCTCCAGACCCTACACCCTACCCCATCTCTGTGACACTCTCTGGCCCATACACCCTCCCTATCTCTGTGAGACTCTCTAGACCCTACACCCTCCCAATCTCTGTCACACTCTCCGGACCCTACACCCCTCCTCATCTCTGTCACACTCTCCGGACCCTACACCCCTCCCCATGTGTGTGACACTCTCCGGACCCGACTCCACTCCCCATCTCTGTGACACTCTGTGGAACCTACACCCGTCCCCATCTCTGTAACACTCTCCCGACCCTACACCCCTTCCCATCTCTGTGACACTCTCCAGACCCTACACCCCTCCTCATCTCTGTGACACTTTCCAGGACCTACACCCTCCCCATCATTGTCACACTCTCTGGACCCTACACCCTCCCCATCTCTGTGACACTCTCTGGCCCCTACACCCTCCCTATCTCTGTGAGACTCTCCAGACCCTACACCCTCCCCATCATTGTCACACTCTCTGGACCCTACACCCTCCCCATCATTGTCACACTCTCTGGACCCTACACACCTCCCCATCTGTGACACTCTCCAGACCCTACAACCTCTCCATCTCTGTCACACTCTCCAAACCCTACACCCTCCCCCATCTCTCTAACACTCTCCAGACCCTACACCCTCCCCTATCTCTGTGACACTCTCCAGACCCTACACCCCTCCCCATCTCTGTGACACTCTGTGGAACCTACACCCCTCCACATGTGTGTGACACTCTCCGGACCCTACTCCCCTCCCAATCTCTGTGACACTCTCCAGACTCTACACACCTCCCCATCTGTGACACTCTCCAGACCCTACACACCTCCCCATCTCTGTGACACTCTCCAGACCCTACACCCCTCCCCATCTGTGTGACACTCTCCAGACCCTACAACCCTCCCTATCTCTGTGACTCTCTCTGGACCCTACACCCCTCCCCAACTCTGTCACACTCTCCGTACCCTACACCCTCCCCATCTCTGTCACACTCTCCAGACCGTACTCCCTCCCCACCTGTGCGACACTCTCCAGACCCTACACCCTCTCCCATCTCTGATACATTCTCCCGACCCTACATCCCTTCCCATCTCTGTGACACTCTCCCGACCCTACACCCCTCCCCAACTCTGTGACACTCTCCAAACCCTACACCCCTCCCCATCTGTGACACTCTCGAGACCCTACACACTTCCCCATCTCTCTGTCACACTCTCCAAGCCCTACACCCTTCCCATCTCTGTCACACTCTCCCGACCCTACTCGCTCCTGCATCTCTGTAACACTCTCCAGACCCTGCACCCTCCACCATCTCTGTGACACTCTCCAGAACCTACACCCTCCCCATCTCTGTCACACTCTCCAAACCCTACACCCTTCCCCATCTCTGTCACGCTCTCCCGACCCTACGCTCCTCCCCAACTCCGTCATACTCTCCGTACCCTATACCCTCCCCATTCCTGTCACACTCTCCAGACCCTACACCCCTCCCCGTCTCTGTGACACTCTCCAGACCCTACACCACTCCCCATCTCTGTGATACTCTCTGGACCCTACACCCCTCCCCAACTCTGTCACACTCTCCGTACCCGACACCCTCCCCATCTCTGTCACACTCTCCGGACCCTACACCCTCCCCTATTTCGGTAATACTCTCCAGACCCTACACCCCTCCCCATCTCTGTGATACTCTCTGGACCCTACACCCCTCCCCAACTCTGTCACACTATCCGTACCCTACACACTCCCCATCTCTGTCACACTCTCCGGACCCTACACCCTACCCCAACTCTGTCACACTCTCCGTACCCTACAGCCTCCCCATCTCTGTCACACTCTCCGGACCCTACACCCTCCCCATCTCTATGACGCTCTCCGGACCCTACACCCCTCCCCATCTGTGACACTCTCCAGACCCTATAACCTCTCCATCTCTGTCACACTCTCCAAACACTACACCCTCCCCCGTCTCTGTAACACTCTCCAGACACTACACCCTCCCCCATCTCTGTAACACTCTCCCGATCCGCCACCCTCCACCATCTCTGTGATACTCTCCAGACCCTACAACCTACCCCATCTCTGTGACACTCTCTGGCCCCTACACCCTCCCTATCTCTGTGAGACTCTCCAGACCCTACACCCTCCCTATCTCTGTCACACTCTCCGGACCCTACACCCCTCCTCATCTTTGTGACAATCTGTGGAACCTGCACCTCTCCCCATCTCTGTAACACTCTCTCTCCCGACCCTGCACCCCTTCCCATCTCTGTGACACTCTCTGGCCCCTACACCCTCCCTATCTCTGTGAGACTCTCTAGACCCTACACCCTCCGTATCTCTGTCACACTCTCCGGACCCTACACCCCTCCTCATCTCTGTCACACTCTCCGGACCCTACACCCCTCCCCATGTGTGTGACACTCTCCGGACCCTACTCCACTCCCATCTCTGTGACACTCTGTGGAACCTACACCCGTCCCCATCTCTGTAACACTCTCCCGACCCTACACTCCTTCCCATCTCTGTGACACTCTCCAGACCCTACACCCCTCCTCATCTCTGTGACACTTTCCAGGACCTACACCCTCCCCATCATTGTCACACTCTCTGGACCCTACACCCTCCCCATCTCTGTGACACTCTCCAGACCCTACACCCCTCCACATCTCTGTGACACTCTCCGGACCCTACGCTCCTCCCCATCTGTGACACTCTCCAGAACCTATACCCCTCCCCGTCTCTGTGACACTCTCCAGACCCTACACCGCTCCCCATCTCTGTTATACTCTCTGCACCCTACACCCCTCCCCAACTCTGTCGCACTCTCCGTACCCTACACCCTCCCCATCTCTGTCACACTCTCCGGACCCAACACCCTCCCCCATCTCTGTAACACTCTCCAGACCCTCCACCCTCCACCATCTCTGTGACACTCTCCAGACCCTACACCCTACCCCATCTCTGTGACACTCTGTGGAACCTACACCCGTCCCCATCTCTGTAACACTCTCCCGACCCTACACCCCTTCCCATCTCTGTGACACTTTCCAGGACCTACACCCTCCCCATCATTGTCACACTCTCTGGACCCTACACCCTCCCCATCTCTGTGACGCTCTCCGGACCCTACACACCTCCCCATCTGTGACACTCTCCAGACCCTACAACCTCTCCATCTCTGTCACACTCTCCAAACCCTACACCCTCCCCCATCTCTGTGACACTCTCCAGACCCTACACCCCTCCCCATCTCTGTGACACTCTCTGGACCCTAAACCCCTCCCCATCTCTGTAACACTCTCCCGACCCTACACCTCTTCCCATCTCTGTAACACTCTCCGGACTCTACACCCCTCCCCATCTGTGACACTCTCCAGACCCTACACCCCTCCTCATCTCTGACACTTTCCAGGACCTACACCCTCCCCATCATTGTCACACTCTCCAGACCCAACACCCTCCCACATCTCTGTAACACTCTCCCAACCCGCCACCCTCCACCATCTCTGTGACACTCTCCAGACCCTCCACCCTCTACCATCTCTGTCACACTCTCCGGACCCTACACCCCTCCCCATCTCTGTGACACTCTCCGGACCCTACACCCCTCCCCATCTCTGTGACACCTTCTGCACCCTACACCCCTCCCTATGTCTGTGACACTCTCCAGAACCTACACACCTCCCCATCTCTGTGACACTCTGTGGAACCTACACCCCTCCCCATCTCTGTGACACTCTCCGGACCCTACACCCTCCCCCATCTCTGTGACAATCTGTGGAACCTACACCTCTCGCCATCTCTGTAACACTCTCTCTCCCGACCCTACACCCCTTCCCATCTCTGTGACACTCTCTGGACCCTACACCCCTCCTCATCTCTGTAACACTCTCCGGACCCTACACCCCTCCCCATCTCTGTGACACTCTCCGGACCCTACACACCTCCCCATTTCTGTGACACTCTCCAGACTCTACACACCTCCCCATCTCTGTGACACACTCCAGATCTTACACCCTCCCCCATCTCTTTAACACGCTCTGGACACTACACCCCTCCCCATCTCTGTGACACTCTCCAGACCCTACACCCCTCCCCGTGTCTGTGACATTCTCCGGACCCTACGCTCCTCCCCAACTCTGTCACACTCTCCGTACCCTACACCCTCCCCATCTCTGTCACACTCTCCGGACCCTACACAGTCCCCCATCACTGTAACACTATCCAGACCCTACACCCTCCCCCATCTCTGTAACACTCTCCAGACCCTACACCCTCCCCATCTCTGTCACACTCTCCGGACGCTACACCCTCCCTATCTTTGTGACACCCTCGGCACCCGACACCCCTCCCCATCTCTGTGACACTCTCCGGACCCTACACACCCTCCCCATCACTGTCACACTCTTCAAGCCGTACACCTTTCCCCACCTCTGTCACACTCTCCCGACCCTACTCCCTCCCCCATCTCTGTAACACTCTCCAGACCCTCCACCCTCCACCATCTCTGTCACACTCCCTGGACCCTACTCCCTCCCCATCTCTGTGACGCTCTCCGGACCCTACACACCTCCCCATCTCTGTGACACTCTCTGGACCCTACATCCCTCTCCATCTGTGACACTCTCCGGACCCTACGCTCCTCCCCAACTCTGTCACACTCTCCAGACCCTACACCCTCCCCATCTCTGTGACACTCTCCGGACCCTACACCCTCCCCCATCTCTGTAACACTATCCAGACCCTCCACCCTCCCCCATCTCTGTAACACTCTCCAGACCCGACACGCCTCCCCATCTCTGTGACACTCTCCGGATCCTACACCCTCCCCATCTCTGTCAAACTCTCCGGACGCTACACCCTCCCTATTTCTGTGACACCCTCTGCACCCGACACCCCTCCCCATCTCTGTGACACTCTCCGGACCCTACACACCCTCCCCATCACTGTCACACTCTTCAAGCCATACACCTTTCCCCACCTCTGTCACACTCTCCCGACCCTACTCCCTCCCCCATCTCTGTAACACTCTCCAGACCCTCCACCCTCCACCATCTCTGTCACACTCTCCAGAACCTACACCATCCCCAGCACTGTCACACTCTCTGGACCCTACTCCCTCCCCATCTCTGTGACGCTCTCCGGACCCTACACCCCTCCCCATCTCTGTGACACTCTCTGGACCCTACATCCCTCTCCATCTGTGACCCTCTCCGGACCCTACACCCCTCCCCATCTCTGTCACACTCTCCAGACCCTACACCCCTCCCCATCTCTGTAACACTCTCCAGGCCCTACACCCCTCCCCATCTCTGTGATACTCTCTGGACCCTACACCCCTCCCCAACTCTGTCACACTATCCGTACCCTACACACTCCCCATCTCTGTCACACTCTCCGGACCCTACACCCTCCCCATCTCTGTCACACTCTCCGTACCCTAAAGCCTCCCCATCTCTGTCACACTCTCCGGACCCTACACCCTCCCCATCTCTATGACGCTCTCCGGACCCTACACTCTTCCCCATCTGTGACACTCTCCAGACCCTATAACCTCTCCATCTCTGTCACACTCTCCAAACACTACACCCTCCCCCGTCTCTGTAACACTCTCCAGACACTACACCCTCCCCCATCTCTGTAACACTCTCCCGACCCGCCACCCTCCACCATCTCTGTGATACTCTCCAGACCCTACAACCTACCCCATCTCTGTGACACTCCCTGGCCCCTACACCCTCCCTATCTCTGTGAGACTCTCCAGACCCTACACCCTCCCTATCTCTGTCACACTCTCTGGACCCTACACCCCTCCTCATCTCTGCGACAATCTGTGGAACCTGCACCTCTCCCCATCTCTGTAACACTCTCTCTCCCGACCCTACACCCCTTCCCATCTCTGTGACACTCTCTGGCCCCTACACCCTCCCTATCTCTGTGAGACTCTCTAGACCCTACACCCTCCCTATCTCTGTCACACTCTCCGGACCCTACACCGCTCCTCATCTCTGTCACACTCTCCGGACCCTACACCCCTCCCCATGTGTGTGACACTCTCCGGACCCTACTCCACTCCCCATCTCTGTGACACTCTGTGGAACCTACACCCGTCCCCATCTCTGTAACACTCTCCAGACCCTACACCCCTCCCCATCTCTGTCACACTCTCCCGACCCTACACCCTCCCCATCTCTGTCACACTCTCCAGACCCTCCACCCTCCACCATCTCTGTGACACTCTCCAGACCCTACACCCCTCCCCATCTCTGTGTCATTCTCCAGACCCTACACCCCTCCCCATCTGTGAGACACTCTCGGGCCCCTACACCCCTCCCCAACTCTGTCACACTCTCCGTACCCTACACCCTCCCCCATCTCTGTAACACTCTCCAGACCCTACACCCTACCCCATCTCTGTGACACTCTCTGGCCCATACACCCTCCCTATCTCTGTGAGACTCTCTAGACCCTACACCCTCCCAATCTCTGTCACACTCTCCGGACCCTACACCCCTCCTCATCTCTGTCACACTCTCCGGACCCTACACCCCTCCCCATGTGTGTGACACTCTCCGGACCCGACTCCACTCCCCATCTCTGTGACACTCTGTGGAACCTACACCCGTCCCCATCTCTGTAACACTCTCCCGACCCTACACCCCTTCCCATCTCTGTGACACTCTCCAGACCCTACACCCCTCCTCATCTCTGTGACACTTTCCAGGACCTACACCCTCCCCATCATTGTCACACTCTCTGGACCCTACACCCTCCCCATCTCTGTGACGCTCTCCGGACCCTACACACCTCCCCATCTGTGACACTCTCCAGACCCTACAACCTCTCCATCTCTGTCACACTCTCCAAACCCTACACCCTCCCCCATCTCTGTGACACTCTCCAAACCCTACACCCCTCCCCATCTCTGTGACACTCTGTGGAACCTACACCCTCCCCCATCTCTGTGACACTCTCCAGACCCTACACCCCTCCCCATCTCTGTGACACTCTGTGGAACCTACACCCCTCCCCATGTGTGTGACACTCTCCGGACCCTACTCCCCACCCAATCTCTGTGACACTCTCCAGACCCTACACACCTCCCCATCTCTGTGACACTCTCCAGACTCTACACACCTCCCCATCTCTGTGACACTCTCCAGATCTTACACCCTCCCCCATCTCTTTAACACGGTCCGGACCCGACACCCCTCCCCATCTCTGTGACACTCTCCAGACCCTACACCCCTCCCCATCCCTGTCACACTCTCCGTACCCTACGCTCCTCCCCAACTCTGTCACACTCTCCGTACCCTACACCCTCCCCATCTCTGTCACACTCTCCAGACCCTACACCCCTCCCCGTCTCTGTGACACTCTCCAGACCCTACACCACTCCCCATCTCTGTGATACTCTCTGGACCCTACACCCCTCCCCAACTCTGTCACACTCTCCGTACCCTACACCCTCTCCATCTCTGTCACACTCTCCAAACACTACACCCTCCCCCGTCTCTGTAACACTCTCCAGACACTACACCCTCCCCCATCTCTGTAACACTCTCCCGACCCGCCACCCTCCACCATCTCTGTGATACTCTCCAGACCCTACAACCTACCCCATCTCTGTGACACTCTCTGGCCCCTACACCCTCCCTATCTCTGTGAGACTCTCCAGACCCTACACCCTCCCTATCTCTGTCACATTCTCCGGACCCTACACCCCTCCTCATCTCTGTGACAATCTGTGGAACCTACACCTCTCCCCATCTCTGTAACACTCTCTCTCCCGACCCTACACCCCTTCCCAAATCTGTGACACTCTCTGGCCCCTACACCCTCCCTATCTCTGTGAGACTCTCTAGACCCTACACCCTCCCTATCTCTGTCACACTCTCCGGACCCTACACCCCTCCTCATCTCTGTCACACTCTCCAAACCCTACACCCTCCCCCATCTCTGTAACACTCTCCAGACCCTACACCCTCCCCCATCTCTGTACACTCTCCGGCCCCTACACCCCTCCCCAACTCTGTCACACTCTCCGTACCCTACACCCTCCCCATCTCTGTCACACTCTCCAGACCCCAAAACCCTCCCCCACCTCTGTAACACTCTCCAGACTTTACACCCTCCCCCATCTCTGTTATACTCTCTGCACCCTGCACCCCTCCCCAAATCTGTCGCACTCTCCGTACCCTACACCCTCCCCATCTCTGTCACACTCTCCGGACCCTAGACCCTCCCCCATCTCTGTATCACTCTCCAGACCCTCCACCCTCCACCATCTCTGTGATACACTCCAGACCCCACATCCTACCCCATCTCTGTGACACTCTCTGGCCCCTACACCCTCCCTATCTCTGTGACACTCTCCAGACCCTACACCCCTCCCCATCTGTGACACTCTCCAGACCCTATAACCTCTCCATCTCTGTCACACTCTCCAAACACTACACCCTCCCCCGTCTCTGTAACACTCTCCAGACACTACACCCTCCCCCATCTCTGTAACACCCTCCCGACCCGCCACCCTCCACCATCTCTGTGATACTCTCCAGACCCTACAACCTACCCCATCTCTGTGACACTCTCTGGCCCCTACACCCTCCCTATCTCTGTCACACTCTCCACACCCTACACCCCTCCTCATCTCTGTCACACTCTCCGGACCCTACACCCCTCCCCATGTGTGTGACACTCTCCGGACCCTACTCCACTCCCCATCTCTGTGACACTCTGTGGAACCTACACCCGTCCCCATCTCTGTAACACTCTCCCGACCCTACACCCCTTCCCATTTCTGTGACACTCTCCAGACCCTACACGCCTCCTCATCTCTGTGACACTTTCCAGGACCTACACCCTCCCCATCATTGTCACACTCTCTGGACCCTACAC
Organism: Mobula birostris; assembly: GCF_030028105.1. Lineage (NCBI taxonomy): Eukaryota > Metazoa > Chordata > Chondrichthyes > Myliobatiformes > Myliobatidae > Mobula > Mobula birostris. The sequence continues at coordinate 44,928 of NW_027275007.1, forward strand.
TCTCCCCATCTCTGTGACACTCTCCAGACCCTATAACCTCTCCATCTCTGTCACACTCTCCAGAGACTACACCCTCCCCCATCTCTGTAACACTCTCCCGACCCGCCACCCTCCACCATCTCTGTGATACTCTCCAGACCCTACAACCTACCCCATCTCTGTGACACTCTCTGGCCCCTACACCCTCCCTATCTCTGTGAGACTCTCCAGACCCTACACCCTCCCTATCTCTGTCACACTCTCCGGACCCTACACCCCTCCTCATCTCTGTGACAATCTGTGGAACCTACACCTCTCCCCATCTCTGTAACACTCTCTCTCCCGACCCTACACCCCTTCCCATCTCTGTGACACTCTCTGGCCCCTACACCCTCCCTATCTCTGTGAGACTCTCTAGACCCTACACCCTCCCTATCTCTGTCACACTCTCCGGACCCTACACCCCTCCTCATCTCTGTCACACTCTCCGGACCCTACACCCCTCCCCATGTGTGTGACACTCTCCGGACCCTACTCCACTCCCCATCTCTGTGACATTCTGTGGAACCTACACCCGTCCCCATCTCTGTAACACTCTCCCGACCCTACACCCCTCCTCATCTCTGTGACACTTTCAGGACCTACACCCTCCCCATCATTGTCACACTCTCTGGACCCTACACCCTCCCCATCTCTGTGACGCTCTCCGGACCCTACACCCCTCCCCATCTGTAAAACTCTCCAGACCCTACAACCTCTCCATCTCTGTCACACTCTCCAAACCCTACACCCTCCCCCATCTCTGTAACACTCTCCAGACCCGACCCTACACCCTCCCCCATCTCTGTGACACTCTCCAGACCCTACACCCCTCCCCATCTCTGTGACACTCAACGGACCCTACACCCCTCCCCATTTCTGTAACACTCTCCCGACCCTACACCCCTCCCCATCTCTGTAACACTCTCCAGACCCTCCACCCTCCACCATCTTCGTAACACTCTCCAGACCCTCCACCCTCCACCATCTCTGTGACACTCTCCAGACCCTCCACCCTCTACCATCTCTGTCACACTCTCCGGAACCTACACCCCTCCCCATCTCTGTCACACTCTCCGGACCCTACAACCTCCCCCATCTCTGTAACACTCTCCAGACCCTCCACCCTCCACCATCTCTGTGACACTCTCCAGACCCTCCACCCTCCACCATCTCTGTGACACTCTCCAGACCCTACACCCTACCCCATCTCTGTGACAGTCTGTGGAACCTACACCCGTCCCCATCTCTGTAAAACTCTCCCGACCCTACACCCGTCCCTATCTCTGTAACACTCTCCCGACCCTACACCCCTTCCCATCTCTGTGACACTTTCCAGAACCTACACCCTCCCCATTATTGTCACACTCTCTGGACCCGACACCCTCCCCATCTCTGTGACGCTCTCCGGACCTTACACCCCTCCCCATCTGTGACACTCTCCAGACCCTAGAACCTCTCCATCTCTGTCACACTCTCCAAACCCTACACCCTCCCCCATCTCTGTAACACTCTCCAGACCCTACACCCTCCCCCATCTCTGTAACACTCTCCAGACCCTACACCCTCCCCCATCTCTGTGACACTCTCCAGACCCTACACCCCTCCCCATCTCTGTGACACTCAACGGACCCTACACCCCTCCCCATTTCTGTAACACTCTCCCGACCCTACACCCCTCCCCATCTCTGTAACACTCTCCAGACCCTCCACCCTCCACCATCTACGTAACACTCTCCAGACCCTCCACCCTCCACCATCTCTGTGACACTCTCCAGACCCTCCATCCTCTACCATCTCTGTCACACTCTCCGGAACCTACACCCCTCCCCATCTCTGTCACACTCTCCAGACCCTACACCCTACCCCATCTCTGTGACAGTCTGTGGAACCTACACCCGTCCCCATCTCTGTAAAACTCTCCCGACCCTACACCCGTCCCTATCTCTGTAACACTCTCCCGACCCTACACCCCTTCCTATCTCTGTGACACTCTCCAGACCCTACACCCCTCCCCATCTCTGTGACACTTTCCAGAACCTACACCCTCCCCATCATTGTCACACTCTCTGGACCCGACACCCTCCCCATCTCTGTGACGCTCTCCGGACCTTACACCCCTCCCCATCTGTGACACTCTCCAGACCCTAGAACCTCTCCATCTCTGTCACACTCTCCAAACCCTACACCCTCCCCCATCTCTGTAACACTCTCCAGACCCTACACCCTCACCCATCTCTGTGACACTCTCCAGACCCTACACCCCTCCCCATCTCTGTGACACTCTCTGGACCCTACACCCCTCCCCATCTCTGTAACACTCTCCCGACCCTACGCCTCTTCCCATCTCTGTAACACTCTCCGGACTCTACACCCCTCCCCATCTGTGACACTCTCCAGACCCTACACCCCTCCCCATCTCTGTGTCACTCTCCAGACCCTACACCCCTCCCCATCTGCGTGACACTCTCCGGCCCCTACACCCCTCCCGAACTCTGTCACACACTCCGTACCCTACACCCTCCCCATCTCTGTCACACTCTCCCGACCCCAAAACCCTCCCCCACCTCTGTAACACTCTCCAGACCCTACACCGCTCCCCATCTCTGTAATACTCTCTGCACCCTACACCCCTCCCCAAATCTGTCGCACTCTCCGTACCCTACACCTCCCCATCTCTGTCACACTCTCCGGACCCTACACCCTCCCCCATCTCTGTAACACTCTCCAGACCCTCCACCCTCCACCATCTCTGTGACACTCTCCAGACCCTACACCCTACCCCATCTCTGTGACACTCTCTGGCCCCTACACCCTCCCTATCTCTGTGAGACTCTCTAGACCCTACACCCTCCCTATCTCTGTCACACTCTCCGGACCCTACACCCCTCCTCATCTCTGTCACACTCTCCGGACCCTACACCCCTCCCCATGTGTGTGACACTCTCCGGACCCTACTCCCCTCCCAATCTCTGTGACACTCTCCAGACTCTACACACCTCCCCATCTGTGACACTCTCCAGACCCGACACCCTCCCCATCTCTGTGACGCTCTCCGGACCTTACACCCCTCCCCATCTGTGACACTCTCCAGACCCTAGAACCTCTCCATCTCTGTCACACTCTCCAAACCCTACACCCTCCCCCATCTCTGTAACACTCTCCAGACCCTACACCCTCCCCCATCTCTGTAACACTCTCCAGACCCTACACCCTCCCCCATCTCTGTGACACTCTCCAGACCCTACACCCCTCCCCATCTCTGTGACACTCAACGGACCCTTCACCCCTCCCCATTTCTGTAACACTCTCCCGACCCTACACCCCTCCCCATCTCTGTAACACTCTCCAGACCCTCCACCCTCCACCATCTTCGTAACACTCTCCAGACCCTCCACCCTCCACCATCTCTGTGACACTCTCCAGACCCTCCACCCTCTACCATCTCTGTCACACTCTCCGGAACCTACACCCCTCCCCATCTCTGTCACACTCTCCGGACCCTACATCCTCCCCCATCTCTGTAACACTCTCCAGACCCTCCACCCTCCACCATCTCTGTGACACTCTCCAGACCCTCCACCCTCCACCATCTCTGTGACACTCTCCAGACCCTACACCCTACCCCATCTCTGTGACAGTCTGTGGAACCTACACCCGTCCCCATCTCTGTAAAACTCTCCCGACCCTACACCCGTCCCTATCTCTGTAACACTCTCCCGACCCTACACCCCTTCCTATCTCTGTGACACTCTCCAGACCCTACACCCCTCCCCATCTCTGTGACACTTTCCAGAACCTACACCCTCCCCATCATTGTCACACTCTCTGGACCCGACACCCTCCCCATCTCTGTGACGTTCTCCGGACCTTACACCCCTCCCCATCTGTGACACTCTCCAGACCCTAGAACCTCTCCATCTCTGTCACACTCTCCAAACCCTACACCCTCCCCCATCTCTGTAACACTCTCCAGACCCTACACCCTCACCCATCTCTGTGACACTCTCCAGACCCTACACCCCTCCCCATCTCTGTGACACTCTCTGGACTCTACACCCCTCCCCATCTCTGTAACACTCTCCCGACCCTACGCCTCTTCCCATCTCTGTAACACTCTCCGGACTCTACACCCCTCCCCATCTGTGACACTCTCCAGACCCTACACCCCTCCTCATCTCTGTGACACTTTCCAGGACCTACACCCTCCCCATCATTGTCACACTCTCCCAACCCGCCACCATCTACCATCTCTGTGACACTCTCCGGACCCTACAACCCTCCCCATCTGTGACACTCTCCAGACCCTACACCCCTCCCCATCTCTGTCACACTCTCCAGACCCTCCATCCTCCACCATCTCTGTGACACTCTCCAGACCCTACACCCCTCCCCATCTCTGTGTCACTCTCCAGACCCTACACCCCTCCCCATCTGCGTGACACTCTCCGGCCCCTACACCCCTCCCCAACTCTGTCACACTCTCCGTACCCTACACCCTCCCCATCTCTGTCACACTCTCCAGACCCCAAAACGCTCCCCCACCTCTGTAACACTCTCCAGACCCTACACCGCTCCCCATCTCTGTAATACTCTCTGCACCCTACACCCCTCCCCAAATCTGTCGCACTCTCCGTACCCTACACCCTCCCCATCTCTGTCACACTCTCCGGACCCTACACCCTCCCCCATCTCTGTAACACTCTCCAGACCCTCCACCCTCCACCATCTCTGTGACACTCTCCAGACCCTACACCCTACCCCATCTCTGTGACACTCTCTGGCCCCTACACCCTCCCTATCTCTGTGAGACTCTCTAGACCCTACACCCTCCCTATCTCTGTCACACTCTCCGGACCCTACACCCCTCCTCATCTCTGTCACACTCTCCGGACCCTACACCCCTCCCCATGTGTGTGACACTCTCCGGACCCTACTCCCCTCCCAATCTCTGTGACACTCTCCAGACTCTACACACCTCCCCATCTGTGACACTCTCCAGACCCTACACACCTCCCGATCTCTGTGACACTCTCCAGACCCTACACCCCTCTCCATCTGTGTGACACTCTCCGGACCCTACAACCCTCCCTATCTCTGTGACACTCTCTGCACCCTACACCCTCCCCATCTCTGTCACACTCTCCAGACCGTACTCCCTTTTCCACCTGTGCGACACTCTCCAGACCCTACACCCTCTCCCATCTCTGATACATTCTCCCGACCCTACATCCCTTCCCATCTCTGTGACACTCTCCCGACCCTGCACCCCTCCCCAACTCTGTGACACTCTCCAAACCCTACACCCCTCCCCATCTGTGACACTCTCGAGACCCTACACACGTCCCCATCTCTCTGTCACACTCTCCAAGCCCTACACCCTTCCCCATCTCTGTCACACTCTCCCGACCCTACTCCCTCTCCCATCTCTGTAACACTCTCCAGACCCTCCACCCTCCACCATCTCTGTGACACTCTCCAGAACCTACACCCTCCCCATCACTGTCACACTCTCCAGACCCTACACCCCTCCCCTTCTGTGACACTCTCCAGACCCCACACACCTCCCCATCTCTGTGACACTCTCCAGACTCTACACACCTCCCCATCTCTGTGACACTCTCCAGACCCTACACCCCTCCCCATGTCTGTGACATTCTCCGGACCCTACGCTCCTCCCCAACTCTGTCACACTCTCCGTACCCTGCAGCCTCCCCATCTCTGTCACACTCTGCAGACCCTACACCCCTCCCCGTCTCTGTGACACTCTCCAGACCCTATACCACTCCCCATCTCTGTGATACTCTCTGGACCCTACACCCCTCCCCAACTCTGTCACACTCTCCGTACCCTACACCCTCCCCATCTCTGTCACACTCTCCGGACCCAACACCCTCCCCTATTTCGGTAATACTCTCCAGACCCTAAACCCCTCCCCATCTCTGTGATACTCTCTGGACCCTACACGCCTCCCCAACTCTGTCACAGTATCCGTACCCTACACACTCCCCATCTCTGTCACACTCTCCGGACCCTACACCCTACCCCAACTCTGTCACACTCTCCGTACCCTATAGCCTCCCCATCTCTGTCACACTCTCCGGACCCTACACCCTCCCCATCTCTATGAAGCTCTCCGGACCCTACACCCCTCCCCATCTGTGACACTCTCCAGACCCTATAACCTCTCCATCTCTGTCACACTCTCCAGACACTACACCCTCCCCCATCTCTGTAACACTCTCCCGACCCGCCACCCTCCACCATCTCTGTGATACTCTCCAGACCCTACAACCTACCCCATCTCTGTGACACTCTCTGGCCCCTACACCCTCCCTATCTCTGTGAGACTCTCCAGACCCTACACCCTCCCTATCTCTGTCACACTCTCCGGACCCTACACCCCTCCTCATCTCTGTGACAATCTGTGGAACCTACACCTCTCCCCATCTCTGTAACACTCTCTCTCCCGACCCTACACCCCTTCCCATCTCTGTGACACCCTCTGGCCCCTACACCCTCCCTATCTCTGTGAGACTCTCTAGACCCTACACCCTCCCTATCTCTGTCACACTCTCCGGACCCTACACCCCTCCCCATGTGTGTGACACTCTCCGGACCCTACTCCACTCCCCATCTCTGTGACATTCTGTGGAACCTACACCCGTCCCCCATCTCTGTAACACTCTCCCGACCCTACACCCCTCCTCATCTCTGTGACACTTTCAGGACCTACACCCTCCCCATCATTGTCACACTCTCTGGACCCTACACCCTCCCCATCTCTGTGACGCTCTCCGGACCCTACACCCCTCCCCATCTGTAAAACTCTCCAGACCCTACAACCTCTCCATCTCTGTCACACTCTCCAAACCCTACACCCTCCCCCATCTCTGTAACACTCTCCAGACCCTACACCCTCCCCCATCTCTGTGACACTCTCCAGACCCTACACCCCTCCCCATCTCTGTGACACTCAACGGACCCTACACCCCTCCCCATTTCTGTAACACTCTCCCGACCCTACACCCCTCCCCATCTCTGTAACACTCTCCAGACCCTCCACCCTCCACCATCTTCGTAACACTCTCCAGACCCTCCACCCTCCACCATCTCTGTGACACTCTCCAGACACCCTCCACCCTCTACCATCTCTGTCACACTCTCCGGAACCTACACCCCTCCCCATCTCTGTCACACTCTCCGGACCCTACACCCTCCCCCATCTCTGTAACACTCTCCAGACCCTCCACCCTGCACCATCTCTGTGACACTCTCCAGACCCTCCACCCTCCACCATCTCTGTGACACTCTCCAGACCCTACACCCTACCCCATCTCTGTGATAGTCTGTGGAACCTACACCCGTCCCCATCTCTGTAAAACTCTCCCGACCCTACACCCGTCCCTATCTCTGTAACACTCTCCCGACCCTACACCCCTTCCCATCTCTGTGACACTCTCCAGACCCTACACCCCTCCCCATCTCTGTGACACTTTCCAGAACCTACACCCTCCCCATCATTGTCACACTCTCTGGACCCGACACCCTCCCCATCTCTGTGACGCTCTCCGGACCTTACACCCCTCCCCATCTGTGACACTCTCCAGACCCTAGAACCTCTCCATCTCTGTCACACTCTCCAAACCCTACACCCTCCCCCATCTCTGTAACACTCTCCAGACCCTACACCCTCCCCCATCTCTGTAACACTCTCCAGACCCTACACCCTCCACCATCTCTGTGACACTCTCCAGACCCTACACCCCTCCCCATCTCTGTGTCACTCTCCAGACCCTACACCCCTCCCCATCTGCGTGACACTCTCCGGCCCCTACACCCCTCCCCAACTCTGTCACACTCTCCGTACCCTACACCCTCCCCATCTCTGTCACACTCTCCAGACCCCAAAACCCTCCCCCACCTCTGTAACACTCTCCAGACCCTACACCGCTCCCCATCTCTGTAATACTCTCTGCACCCTACACCCCTCCCCAAATCTGTCGCACTCTCCGTACCCTACACCTCCCCATCTCTGTCACACTCTCCGGACCCTACACCCTCCCCCATCTCTGTAACACTCTCCAGACCCTCCACCCTCCACCATCTCTGTGACACTCTCCAGACCCTACACCCTACCCCATCTCTGTGACACTCTGTGGCCCCTATACCCTCCCTATCTCTGTGAGACTCTCTAGACCCTACTCCCCTCCCAATCTCTGTGACACTCTCCAGACTCTACACACCTCCCCATCTGTGACACTCTCCAGACCCTACACACCTCCCCATCTCTGTGACACTCTCCAGACCCTACACCCCTCTCCATCTGTGTGACACTCTCCAGACCCTACAACCCTCCCTATCTCTGTGACACTCTCTGGACCCTACACCCTCCCCATCTCTGTCACACTCTTCAGACCGTACTCCCTTTTCCACCTGTGCGACACTCTCCAGACCCTACACCCTCTCCCATCTCTGAATCATTCTCCCGACCCTACATCCCTTCCCATCTCTGTGACACTCTCCAAACCCTACACCCCTCCCCATCTGTGACACTCTCGAGACCCTACACACGTCCCCATCTCTCTGTCACACTCTCCAAGCCCTACACCCTTCCCCATCTCTGTCACACTCTCCCGACCCTACTCCCTCCCCCATCTCTGTAACACTCTCCCGACCCTACACCCCTCCCCATCTGTGACACTCTCGAGACCCTACACACGTCCCCATCTCTCTGTCGCACTCTCCAAGCCCTACACCCTTCCCCATCTCTGTCACACTCTCCCGACCCTACTCCCTCCTGCATCTCTGTAACACTCTCCAGACCCTCCACCCTCCACCATCTCTGTGACACTCTCCAGAACCTACACCCTCCCCATCTCTGTGACACACTCCAAACCCTACACCCTTCCCCATCTCTGTCACACTCTCCCGACCCTACTCCCTCCCCCATCTCTGTAAAACTCTCCAGACCCTCCACCCTCCCCATCACTGTCACACTCTCCAGACCCTACACCCCTCCCCATCTGTGACACTCTCCAGACCCTACACACCTCCCCATCTCTGTGACACTCTGCAGACTCTACACACCTCCCCATCTCTGTGACACTCTCCAGATCTTACACCCTCCCCCATCTCTTTAACAGGGTCCGGACCCTACACCCCTCCCCATCTCTGTGACACTCTCCAGACCCTACACCCCTCCCCATGTCTGTGACATTCTCCGGACCCTACGCTCCTCCCCAACTCTGTCACAGTCTCCTCACCCTACACCCTCCCCATCTCTGTCACACTCTTCAGACCGTACTCCCTTTTCCACCTGTGCGACACTCTCCAGACCCTACACCCTCTCCCATCTCTGATACATTCTCCCGACCCTACATCCCTTCCCATCTCTGTGACACTCTCCAAACCCTACACACCTCCCCATCTGTGACACTCTCGAGACCCTACACACGTCCCCATCTCTCTGTCACACTCTCCAAGCCCTACACCCTTCCCCATCTCTGTCACACTCTCCCGACCCTACTCCCTCCCCCATCTCTGTAACACTCTCCCGACCCTACACCCCTCCCCATCTGTGACACTCTCGAGACCCTACACACGTCCCCATCTCTCTGTCGCACTCTCCAAGCCCTACACCCTTCCCCATCTCTGTCACACTCTCCCGACCCTACTCCCTCCTGCATCTCTGTAACACTCTCCAGACCCTGCACCCTCCACCATCTCTGTGACACTCTCCAGACCCTACACCCCTCCTCATCTCTGTGACACTTTCCAGGACCTACACCCTCCCCATCATTGTCACACTCTCCCAACCCGCACCCTCTACCATCTCTGTGACACTCTCCGGACCTTACAACCCTCCCCATCTGTGACACTCTCCAGACCCTACAACCTCTCCATCTCTGTCACACTCTCCAAACACTACACCCTCCCCCGTCTCTGTAAACTCTCCAGACCCTACACCCCTCCCCATCTCTGTCACACTCTCCAGACCCTCCACCCTCCACCATCTCTGTGACACTCTCCAGACCCTACACCCCTCCCCATCTCTGTGTCACTCTCCAGACCCTACACCCCTCCCCATCTGCGTGACACTCTCCGGTCCCTACACCCCTCCCCAACTCTGTCACACTCTCCGTACCCTACACCCTCCCCATCTCTGTCACACTCTCCAGACCCCAAAACCCTCCCCCACCTCTGTAACACTCTCCAGACCCTACACCGCTCCCCATCTCTGTAATACTCTCTGCACCCTACACCCCTCCCCAAATCTGTCGCACTCTCCGTACCCTACACCTCCCCATCTCTGTCACACTCTCCGGACCCTACACCCTCCCCCATCTCTGTAACACTCTCCAGACCCTCCACCCTCCACCATCTCTGTGACACTCTCCAGACCCTACACCCTACCCCATCTCTGTGACACTCTGTGGCCCCTATACCCTCCCTATCTCTGTGAGACTCTCTAGACCCTACACCCTCCCTATCTCTGTCACACTCTCCGGACCCTACACCCCTCCCCATGTGTGTGACACTCTCCGGACCCTACTCCCCTCCCAATCTCTGTGACACTCTCCAGACTCTACACACCTCCCCATCTGTGACACTCTCCAGACCCTACACACCTCCCCATCTCTGTGACACTCTCCAGACCCTACACCCCTCTCCATCTGTGTGACACTCTCCAGACCCTACAACCCTCCCTATCTCTGTGACACTCTCTGGACCCTACACCCTCCCCATCTCTGTCACACTCTTCAGACCGTACTCCCTTTTCCACCTGTGCGACACTCTCCAGACCCTACACCCTCTCCCATCTCTGATACATTCTCCCGACCCTACATCCCTTCCCATCTCTGTGACACTCTCCAAACCCTACACCCCTCCCCATCTGTGACACTCTCGAGACCCTACACACGTCCCCATCTCTCTGTCACACTCTCCAAGCCCTACACCCTTCCCCATCTCTGTCACACTCTCCCGACCCTACTCCCTCCCCCATCTCTGTAACACTCTCCCGACCCTACACCCCTCCCCATCTGTGACACTCTCGAGACCCTACACACGTCCCCATCTCTCTGTCGCACTCTCCAAGCCCTACAGCCTTCCCCATCTCTGTCACACTCTCCCGACCCTACTCCCTCCTGCATCTCTGTAACACTCTCCAGACCCTGCACCCTCCACCATCTCTGTGACACTCTCCAGAACCTACACCCTCCCCATCTCTGTCACACTCTCCAAACCCTACACCCTTCCCCATCTCTGTCACACTCTCCCGACCCTACTCCCTCCCCCATCTCTGTAAAACTCTCCAGACCCTCCACCCTCCCCATCACTGTCACACTCTCCAGACCCTACACCCCTCCCCATCTGTGACACTCTCCAGACCCTACACACCTCCCCATCTCTGTGACACTCTGCAGACTCTACACACCTCCCCATCTCTGTGACACTCTCCAGATCTTACACCCTCCCCCATCTCTTTAACAGGGTCCGGACCCTACACCCCTCCCCATCTCTGTGACACTCTCCAGACCCTACACCCCTCCCCATGTCTGTGACATTCTCCGGACCCTACGCTCCTCCCCAACTCTGTCACAGTCTCCTCACCCTACACCCTCCCCATCTCTGTCACACTCTTCAGACCGTACTCCCTTTTCCACCTGTGCGACACTCTCCAGACCCTACACCCTCTCCCATCTCTGATACATTCTCCCGACCCTACATCCCTTCCCATCTCTGTGACACTCTCCAAACCCTACACCCCTCCCCATCTGTGACACTCTCGAGACCCTACACACGTCCCCATCTCTCTGTCACACTCTCCAAGCCCTACACCCTTCCCCATCTCTGTCACACTCTCCCGACCCTACTCCCTCCCCCATCTCTGTAACACTCTCCCGACCCTACACCCCTCCCCATGTCTGTGACACTCTCCCGACCCTACACCCCTCCCCATCTGTGACACTCTCGAGACCCTACACACGTCCCCATCTCTCTGTCGCACTCTCCAAGCCCTACACCCTTCCCCATCTCTGTCACACTCTCCCGACCCTACTCCCTCCTGCATCTCTGTAACACTCTCCAGACCCTGCACCCTCCACCATCTCTGTGACACTCTCCAGAACCTACACCCTCCCCATCTCTGTCACACTCTCCAAACCCTACACCCTTCCCCATCTCTGTCACACTCTCCCGACCCTACTCCCTCCCCCATCTCTGTAAAACTCTCCAGACCCTCCACCCTCCCCATCACTGTCACACTCTCCAGACCCTACACCCCTCCCCATCTGTGACACTCTCCAGACCCTACACACCTCCCCATCTCTGTGACACTCTGCAGACTCTACACACCTCCCCATCTCTGTGACACTCTCCAGATCTTACACCCTCCCCCATCTCTTTAACAGGGTCCGGACCCTACACCCCTCCCCATCTCTGTGACACTCTCCAGACCCTACACCCCTCCCCATGTCTGTGACATTCTCCGGACCCTACGCTCCTCCCCAACTCTGTCACAGTCTCCTCACCCTGCACCCTCCCCATCTCTGTCACACTCTCCAGACCCTACACCCCTCCTCGTCTCTGTGACACTCTCCAGACCCTATACCACTCCCCATCTCTGTGATACTCTCTGGACCCTACACCCCTCCCCAACTCTGTCACACTCTCCGTACCCTACACCCTCCCCATCTCTGTCACACTCTCCGGACCCTACACCCTACCCCAACTCTGTCACACTCTCCGTACCCTACAGCCTCCCCATCTCTGTCACACTCTCCGGACCCTACACCCTCCCCCATCTCTGTGACACTCTCCAGACCCTACACCCCTCCTCATCTCTGTGACACTTTCCAGGACCTACACCCTCCCCATCATTGTCACACTCTCTGGACCCTACACCCCTCCCCATCTGTGACACTCTCCAGACCCTACAACCTCTCCATCTCTGTCACACTCTCCAAACCCTACACCCTCCCCCATCTCTGTAACACTCTCCGGACCCTACACCCCTCCCCATCTCTGTAACACTCTCCAGACCCTCCACCCTCCACCATCTTTGTAACACTCTCCAGACCCTCCACCCTCCACCATCTCTGTGACACTCTCCAGACCCTCCACCCTCTACCATCTCTGTCACACTCTCCGGAACCTACACCCCTCCCCATCTCTGTGACACTCTCCGGACCCTACACCCTCCCCCATCTCTTGACTCTCTCCCGACCCGCCACCCTCCCCCATCTCTGTGACACTCTCTCTCCCGACCCTACACCCCTTCCCATCTCTGTGACACTCTCTGGACCCTACACCCCTCCCCATGTCTGTGTCATTCTCCAGACCCTACACCCCTCCCCATCTCTGTAACACTCTCCAGACCCTCCACCCTCCACCATCTTCGTAACACTCTCCAGACCCTCCACCCTCCACCATCTCTGTGACACTCTCCAGACCCTCCACCCTCTACCATCTCTGTCACACTCTCCGGAACCTACACCCCTCCCCATCTCTGTCACACTCTCCGGACCCTACAACCTCCCCCATCTCTGTAACACTCTCCAGACCCTCCACCCTCCACCATCTCTGTGACACTCTCCAGACCCTCCACCTTCCACCATCTCTGTGACACTCTCCAGACCCTACACCCTACCCCATCTCTGTGACAGTGTGTGGAACCTACACCCGTCCCCATCTCTGTAAAACTCTCCCGACCCTACACCCGTCCCTATCTCTGTAACACTCTCCCGACCCTACACCCCTTCCCATCTCTGTGACACTTTCCAGAACCTACACCCTCCCCATTATTGTCACACTCTCTGGACCCGACACCCTCCCCATCTCTGTGACGCTCTCCGGACCTTACACCCCTCCCCATCTGTGACACTCTCCAGACCCTAGAACCTCTCCATCTCTGTCACACTCTCCAAACCCTACACCCTCCCCCATCTCTGCAACACTCTCCAGACCCTACACCCTCCCCCATCTCTGTAACACTCTCCAGACCCTACACCCTCCCCCATCTCTGTGACACTCTCCAGACCCTACACCCCTCCCCATCTCTGTGACACTCAACGGACCCTACACCCCTCCCCATTTCTGTAACACTCTCCCGACCCTACACCCCTCCCCATCTCTGTAACACTCTCCAGACCCTCCACCCTCCACCATCTTCGTAACACTCTCCAGACCCTCCACCCTCCACCATCTCTGTGACACTCTCCAGACCCTCCACCCTCTACCATCTCTGTCACACTCTCCGGAACCTACACCCCTCCCCATCTCTGTCACACTCTCCGGACCCTACACCCTCCCCCATCTCTGTAACACTCTCCAGACCCTCCACCCTCCACCATCTCTGTGACACTCTCCAGACCCTCCACCCTCCACTATCTCTGTGACACTCTCCAGACCCTACACCCTACCCCATCTCTGTGACAGTCTGTGGAACCTACACCCGTCCCCATCTCTGTAAAACTCTCCCGACCCTACACCCGTCCCTATCTCTGTAACACTCTCCCGACCCTACACCCCTTCCTATCTCTGTGACACTTTCCAGAACCTACACCCTCCCCATCATTGTCACACTCTCTGGACCCGACACCCTCCCCATCTCTGTGACGCTCTCCGGATCTTACACCCCTCCCCATCTCTGTGTCATTCTCCAGACCCTACACCCCTCCCCATCTCTGTAACACTCTCCAGACCCTCCACCCTCCACCATCTTCGTAACACTCTCCAGACCCTCCACCCTCCACCATCTCTGTGACACTCTCCAGACCCTCCACCCTCTACCATCTCTGTCACACTCTCCGGAACCTACACCCCTCCCCATCTCTGTAAAACTCTCCCGACCCTACACCCGTCCCTATCTCTGTAACACTCTCCCGACCCTACACCCCTTCCTATCTCTGTGACACTCTCCAGACCCTACACCCCTCCCCATCTCTGTGACACTTTCCAGAACCTACACCCTCCCCATCATTGTCACACTCTCTGGACCCGACACCCCTCCCCATCTCTGTGACGCTCTCCGGACCTTACACCCCTCCCCATCTGTGACACTCTCCAGACCCTAGAACCTCTCCATCTCTGTCACACTCTCCAAACCCTACACCCTCCCCCATCTCTGTAACACTCTCCAGACCCTACACCCTCACCCATCTCTGTGACACTCTCCAGACCCTACACCCCTCCCCATCTCTGTGACACTCTCTGGACCCTACACCCCTCCCCATCTCTGTGTCATTCTCCAGACCCTACACCCCTCCCCATCTCTGTAACACTCTCCAGACCCTCCACCCTCCACCATCTTCGTAACACTCTCCAGACCCTCCACCCTCCACCATCTCTGTGACACTCTCCAGACCCTCCACCCTCTACCATCTCTGTCACACTCTCCGGAACCTACACCCCTCCCCATCTCTGTCATACTCTCCGGACCCTACAACCTCCCCCATCTCTGTAACACTCTCCAGACCCTCCACCCTCCACCATCTCTGTGACACTCTCCAGACCCTCCACCCTCCACCATCTCTGTGACACTCTCCAGACCCTACACCCTACCCCATCTCTGTGACAGTGTGTGGAACCTACACCCGTCCCCATCTCTGTAAAACTCTCCCGACCCTACACCCGTCCCTATCTCTGTAACACTCTCCCGACCCTACACCCCTTCCCATCTCTGTGACACTTTCCAGAACCTACACCCTCCCCATTATTGTCACACTCTCTGGACCCGACACCCTCCCCATCTCTGTGACGCTCTCCGGACCTTACACCCCTCCCCATCTGTGACACTCTCCAGACCCTAGAACCTCTCCATCTCTGTCACACTCTCCAAACCCTACACCCTCCCCCATCTGTGTCACACTCTCTAGACCCTACACACTCCCCCATCTCTGTGACACTCTCCAGACCCTACACCCCTCCCCATCTCTGTGACACTCAACGGACCCTACACCCCTCCCCATTTCTGTAACACTCTCCCGACCCTACACCCCTCCCCATCTCTGTAACACTCTCCAGACCCTCCACCCTCCACCATCTTCGTAACACTCTCCAGACCCTCCACCCTCCACCATCTCTGTGACACTCTCCAGACCCTCCACCCTCTACCATCTCTGTCACACTCTCCGGAACCTACACCCCTCCCCATCTCTGTCACACTCTCCGGACCCTCCACCCTCCACCATCTCTGTGACACTCTCCAGACCCTCCACCCTCCACCATCTCTGTGACACTCTCCAGACCCTACACCCTACCCCATCTCTGTGACAGTCTGTGGAACCTACACCCGTCCCCATCTCTGTAAAACTCTCCCGACCCTACACCCGTCCCTATCTCTGTAACACTCTCCCGACCCTACACCCCTTCCTATCTCTGTGACACTCTCCAGACCCTACACCCCTCCCCATCTCTGTGACACTTTCCAGAACCTACACCCTCCCCATCATTGTCACACTCTCTGGACCCGACACCCTCCCCATCTCTGTGACGCTCTCCGGACCTTACACCCCTCCCCATCTGTGACACTCTCCAGACCCTAGAACCTCTCCATCTCTGTCACACTCTCCAAACCCTACACCCTCCCCCATCTCTGTAACACTCTCCAGACCCTACACCCTCACCCATCTCTGTGACACTCTCCAGACCCTACACCCCTCCCCATCTCTGTGACACTCTCTGGACCCTACACCCCTCCCCATCTCTGTAACACTCTCCCGACCCTACGCCTCTTCCCATCTCTGTAACACTCTCCGGACTCTACACCCCTCCCCATCTGTGACACTCTCCAGACCCTACACCCCTCCTCATCTCTGTGACACTTTCCAGGACCTACACCCTCCCCATCATTGTCACACTCTCCCAACCCGCCACCCTCTACCATCTCTGTGACACTCTCCGGACCCTACAACCCTCCCCATCTGTGACACTCTCCAGACCCTACAACCTCTCCATCTCTGTCACACTCTCCAAACACTACACCCTCCCCCGTCTCTGTAAACTCTCCAGACCCTACACCCCTCCCCATCTCTGTCACACTCTCCTGACCCTCCATCCTCCACCATCTATGTGACACTCTCCAGACCCTACACCCCTCCCCATCTCTGTGTCACTCTCCAGACCCTACACCGCTCCCCATCTGCGTGACACTCTCCGGCCCCTACACCCCTCCCCAACACTGTCACACTCTCCGTACCCTACACCCTCCCCATCTCTGTCACACTCTCCAGACCCCAAAACCCTCCCCCAACTCTGTAACACTCTCCAGACCCTACACCGCTCCCCATCTCTGTAATACTCTCTGCACCCTACACCCCTCCCCAAATCTGTCGCACTCTCCGTACCCTACACCTCCCCATCTCTGTCACACTCTCCGGACCCTATACCCTCCCCCATCTCTGTAACACTCTCCAGACCCTCCACCCTCCACCATCTCTGTGACACTCTCCAGACCCTACACCCTACCCCATCTCTGTGACACTCTCTGGCCCCTACACCCTCCCTATCTCTGTGAGACTCTCTAGACCCTACACCCTCCCTATCTCTGTCACACTCTCCGGACCCTACACCCCTCCTCATCTCTGTCACACTCTCCGGACCCTACACCCCCTCCCCATGTGTGTGACACTCTCCGGACCCTACTCCCCTCCCAATCTCTGTGACACTCTCCAGACTCTACACACCTCCCCATCTGTGACACTCTCCAGACCCTACACACCTCCCGATCTCTGTGACACTCTCCAGACCCTACACCCCTCTCCATCTGTGTGACACTCTCCGGACCCTACAACCCTCCCTATCTCTGTCACACTCTCCAGACCGTACTCCCTTTTCCACCTGTGCGACACTCTCCAGACCCTACACCCTCTCCCATCTCTGATACATTCTCCCGACCCTACATCCCTTCCCATCTCTGTGACACTCTCCCGACCCTGCACCCCTCCCCAACTCTGTGACACTCTCCAAACCCTACACCCCTCCCCATCTGTGACACTCTCGAGACCCTACACACGTCCCCATCTCTCTGTCACACTCTCCAAGCCCTACACCCTTTCCCATCTCTGTCACACTCTCCCGACCCTACTCCCTCTCCCATCTCTGTAACACTCTCCAGACCCTCCACCCTCCACCATCTCTGTGACACTCTCCAGAACCTACACCCTCCCCATCACTGTCACACTCTCCAGACCCTACACCCCTCCCCTTCTGTGACACTCTCCAGACCCCACACACCTCCCCATCTCTGTGACACTCTCCAGACTCTACACACCTCCCCATCTCTGTGACACTCTCCAGACCCTACACACCTCCCCATGTCTGTGACATTCTCCGGACCCTACGCTCCTCCCCAACTCTGTCACACTCTCCGTACCCTGCAGCCTCCCCATCTCTGTCACACTCTGCAGACCCTACACCCCTCCCCGTCTCTGTGACACTCTCCAGACCCTATACCACTCCCCATCTCTGTGATACTCTCTGGACCCTACACCCCTCCCCAACTCTGTCACACTCTCCGTACCCTACACCCTCCCCATCTCTGTCACACTCTCCGGACCCAACACCCTCCCCTATTTCGGTAATACTCTCCAGACCCTACACCCCTCCCCATCTCTGTGATACTCTCTGGACCCTACACGCCTCCCCAACTCTGTCACAGTATCCGTACCCTACACACTCCCCATCTCTGTCACACTCTCCGGACCCTACACCCTACCCCAACTCTGTCACACTCTCCGTACCCTATAGCCTCCCCATCTCTGTCACACTCTCCGGACCCTACACCCTCCCCATCTCTATGACGCTCTCCGGACCCTACACCCCTCCCCATCTGTGACACTCTCCAGACCCTATAACCTCTCCATCTCTGTCACACTCTCCAGACACTACACCCTCCCCCATCTCTGTAACACTCTCCCGACCCGCCACCCTCCACTATCTCTGTGATACTCTCCAGACCCTACAACCTACCCCATCTCTGTGACACTCTCTGGCCCCTACACCCTCCCTATCTCTGTGAGACTCTCCAGACCCTACACCCTCCCTATCTCTGTCACACTCTCCGGACCCTACACCCCTCCTCATCTCTGTGACAATCTGTGGAACCTACACCTCTCCCCATCTCTGTAACACTCTCTCTCCCGACCCTACACCCCTTCCCATCTCTGTGACACTCTCTGGCCCCTACACCCTCCCTATCTCTGTGAGACTCTCTAGACCCTACACCCTCCCTATCTCTGTCACACTCTCCGGACCCTACACCCCTCCTCATCTCTGTCACACTCTCCGGACCCTACACCCCTCCCCATGTGTGTGACACTCTCCGGACCCTACTCCACTCCCCATCTCTGTGACATTCTGTGGAACCTACACCCGTCCCCATCTCTGTAACACTCTCCCGACCCTTACACCCCTCCTCATCTCTGTGACACTTTCAGGACCTACACCCTCCCCATCATTGTCACACTCTCTGGACCCTACACCCTCCCCATCTCTGTGACGCTCTCCGGACCCTACACCCCTCCCCATCTGTAAAACTCTCCAGACCCCACAACCTCTCCATCTCTGTCACACTCTCCAAACCCTACACCCTCCCCCATCTCTGTAACACTCTCCAGACCCTACACCCTCCCCCATCTCTGTGACACTCTCCAGACCCTACACCCCTCCCCATCTCTGTGACACTCAACGGACACTACACCCCTCCCCATTTCTGTAACACTCTCCCGACCCTACACCCCTCCCCATCTCTGTAACACTCTCCAGACCCTCCACCCTCCACCATCTTCGTAACACTCTCCAGACCCTCCACCCTCCACCATCTCTGTGACACTCTCCAGACCCTCCACCCTCTACCATCTCTGTCACACTCTCCGGAACCTACACCCCTCCCCATCTCTGTCACACTCTCCGGACCCTACACCCTCCCCCATCTCTGTAACACTCTCCAGACCCTCCACCCTCCACCATCTCTGTGACACTCTCCAGACCCTCCACCCTCCACCATCTCTGTGACACTCTCCAGACCCTACACCCTACCCCATCTCTGTGATAGTCTGTGGAACCTACACCCGTCCCCATCTCTGTAAAACTCTCCCGACCCTACACCCGTCCCTATCTCTGTAACACTCTCCCGACCCTACACCCCTTCCCATCTCTGTGACACTCTCCAGACCCTACACCCCTCCCCATCTCTGTGACACTTTCCAGAACCTACACCCTCCCCATCATTGTCACACTCTCTGGACCCGACACCCTCCCCATCTCTGTGACGCTCTCCGGACCTTACACCCCTCCCCATCTGTGACACTCTCCAGACCCTAGAACCTCTCCATCTCTGTCACACTCTCCAAACCCTACACCCTCCCCCATCTCTGTAACACTCTCCAGACCCTACACCCTCCCCCATCTCTGTAACACTCTCCAGACCCTACACCCTCCCCCATCTCTGTGACACTCTCCAGACCCTACACCCCTCCCCATCTCTGTGACACTCAACGGACCCTACACCCCTCCCCATTTCTGTAACACTCTCCCGACCCTACACCCCTCCCCATCTCTGTAACACTCTGCAGACCCTCCACCCTCCACCATCTTCGTAACACTCTCCAGACCCTCCACCCTCCACCATCTCTGTGACACTCTCCAGACCCTCCACCCTCTACCATCTCTGTCACACTCTCCGGAACCTACACCCCTCCCCATCTCTGTCACACTCTCCGGACCCTACACCCTCCCCCATCTCTGTAACACTCTCCAGACCCTCCACCCTCCACCATCTCTGTGACACTCTCCAGACCCTCCACCCTCCACCATCTCTGTGACACTCTCCAGACCCTACACCCTACCCCATCTCAGTGACAGTCTGTGGAACCTACACCCGTCCCCATCTCTGTAAAACTCTCCCGACCCTACACCCGTCCCTATCTCTGTAACACTCTCCCGACCCTACACCCCTTCCCATCTCTGTGACACTCTCCAGACCCTACACCCCTCCCCATCTCTGTGACACTTTCCAGAACCTACACCCTCCCCATCATTGTCACACTCTCTGGACCCGACACCCTCCCCATCTCTGTGACGCTCTCCGGACCTTACACCCCTCCCCATCTGTGACACTCTCCAGACCCTAGAACCTCTCCATCTCTGTCACACTCTCCAAACCCTACACCCTCCCCCATCTCTGTAACACTCTCCAGACCCCTACACCCTCCCCCATCTCTGTGACACTCTCCAGACCCTACACCCCTCCCCATCTCTGTGACACTCTCTGGACCCTACACCCCTCCCCATCTCTGTAACACTCTCCCGACCCTACACCTCTTCCCATTTCTGTAACACTCTCCGGACTCTACACCCCTCCCCATCTGTGACACTCTCCAGACCCTACACCCCTCCTCATCTCTGTGACACTTTCCAGGACCTACACCCTCCCCATCATTGTCACACTCTCCCAACCCGCCACCCTCTACCATCTCTGTGACACTCTCCGGACCCTACAACCCTCCCAATCTGTGACACTCTCCAGACCCTACAACCTCTCCATCTCTGTCACACTCTCCAAACACTACACCCTCCCCCGTCTCTGTAAACTCTCCAGACCCTACACCCCTCCCCATCTCTGTCACACTCTCCAGACCCTCCACCCTCCACCATCTCTGTGACACTCTCCAGACCCTACACCCCTCCCCATCTCTGTGTCACTCTCCAGACCCTACACCCCTCCCCATCTGCGTGACACTCTCCGGCCCCTACACCCCTCCCAACTCTGTCACACTCTCCGTACCCTACACCCTCCCCATCTCTGTCACACTCTCCAGACCCCAAAACCCTCCCCCACCTCTGTAACACTCTCCAGACCCTACACCGCTCCCCATCTCTGTAATACTCTCTGCACCCTACACCCCTCCCCAAATCTGTCGCACTCTCCGTACCCTACACCTCCCCATCTCTGTCACACTCTCCGGACCCTACACCCTCCCCCATCTCTGTAACACTCTCCAGACCCTCCACCCTCCACCATCTCTGTGACACTCTCCAGACCCTACACCCTACCCCATCTCTGTGACACTCTCTGGCCCCTACACCCTCCCTATCTCTGTGAGACTCTCTAGACCCTACACCCTCCCTATCTCTGTCACACTCTCCGGACCCTACACCCCTCCTCATCTCTGTCACACTCTCCGGACCCTACACCCCTCCCC
Organism: Mobula birostris; assembly: GCF_030028105.1. NCBI lineage: Eukaryota > Metazoa > Chordata > Chondrichthyes > Myliobatiformes > Myliobatidae > Mobula > Mobula birostris. The sequence goes on from NW_027275007.1 coordinate 67,154, forward strand.
ATGTGTGTGACACTCTCCGGACCCTACTCCCCTCCCAATCTCTGTGACACTCTCCAGACTCTACACACCTCCCCCATCTGTGACACTCTCCAGACCCTACACACCTCCCCATCTCTGTGACACTCTCCAGACCCTACACCCCTCTCCATCTCTGTGACACTCTCTGGACCCTACACCCTCCCCATCTCTGTCACACTCTCCCGACCCTACTCCCTCCCCCATCTCTGTAACACTCTCCGTACCCTACACCCTCCCCATCTCTGTCACACTCTCCGGACCCTACACCCTACCCCAACTCTGTCACACTCTCCGTACCCTACAGCCTCCCCATCTCTGTCACACTCTCCGGACCCTACACCCTCCCCCATCTCTGTGACACTCTCCAGACCCTGCACCCCTCCTCATCTCTGTGACACTTTCCAGGACCTACACCCTCCCCATCATTGTCACACTCTCTGGACCCTACACCCCTCCCCATCTGTGACACTCTCCAGACCGTACAACCTCTCCATCTCTGTCACACTCTCCAAACCCTACACCCTCCCCCATCTCTGTAACACTCTCCCGACCCTACACCCCTCCCCATCTCTGTAACACTCTCCAGACCCTCCACCCTCCACCATCTTTGTAACACTCTCCAGACCCTCCACCCTCCACCATCTCTGTGACACTCTCCAGACCCTCCACCCTCTACCATCTCTGTCACACTCTCCGGAACCTACACCCCTCCCCATCTCTGTGACACTCTCCGGACCCTACACCCTCCCCCATCTCTTGACACTCTCCCGACCCGCACCCTCCCCCATCTCTGTGACACTCTCTCTCCCGACCCTACACCCCTTCCCATCTCTGTGACACTCTCTGGACCCTACACCCCCTCCCCATCTCTGTGTCATTCTCCAGACCCTACACCCCTCCCCATCTGTGTGACACTCTCCGGCTCCTACACCCTCCCCCATCTCTGTGACACTCTCCGGACCCTACACCCCTCCCCAACTCTGTCACACTCTCCGTACCCTACACCCCTCCCCATCTCTGTCACACTCTCCAGACCCCAAAACCCTCCCCCACCTCTGTAACACTCTCTAGACTTTACACCCTCCCGCATCTCTTTAACACGCTCCGGACCCTACACCCCTCCCCATCTCTGTGACACTCTCCAGACCCTACACCCCTCCCCATCAATGTGACACTCTCCAGACCCTACACCCCTCCACATCTCTGTGACACTCTCCGGACCTACGCTCCTCCCCAACTCTGTCACACTCTCCGGACCCTACACCCTCCCCCATCTCTGTAATACTATCCAGACCCTACACCCTCCCCCATCTCTGTAACACTCTCCGGACCCTACGCCCCTCCCCATCTGTGTGAATCTCTCCAGACCCTACACCCCTCCCCATCTCTGTAACACTCTCCCGACCCGCCACCCTCCACCATCTCTGTGACACTCTCCAGACCCTACAACCTACCCCATCTCTGTGACACTCTCTGGCCCCTACACCCTCCCTATGTCTGTGAGACTCTCCAGACCCTAGACCTTCCCTATCTCTGTCACACTCTCCAGACCCTACACCCCTCCGCATCTCTGTGACACTCTCCAGACTCTACACACCTCTCCATCTGTGACACTCTCCAGACTCTACACACCTCCCCATCTGTGACACTCTCCAGACCCTACACACCTCCCCATCTCTGTGACACTCTCCAGACCCTACACCCCTCCCCATCTGTGACACTCTCGAGACCCTACACACGTCCCCATCTCTCTGTCACACTCTCCAAGCCCTACACCCTTCCCCATCTCTGTCACACTCTCCCGACCCTACTACCTCCTGCATCTCTGTAACACTCTCCAGACCCTCCACCCTCCACCATCTCTGTGACACTCTCCAGAACCTACACCCTCCCCATCTCTGTGACACACTTCAGACCCTACTCCCTCCCCCATCTCAGTAACACTCTCCAGACCCCTCCATCCTCCACCATCTCTGTGAAACTCTCCAGAACCTACACCCTCCCCATCACTGTCACACTCTCCAGACCCTGCACCCCTCCCCATCTGTGACACTCTTCAGATCCTACACCCCTCCCAATCTCTGTGACATTCTCCAGACCCTACAACCCTACCGATCTCTGTCACACTCTCCGGACCCCTACACCCTCCCCATCTCTGTGACGCTCTCCGGACCCTACACCCCTCCCCATCTGTGAGACTCTCCAGACCCTACAACCTCTCCATCTCTGTCACACTCTCCAAACACTACACCCTCCCCCGTCTCTGTAAAACTCTCCAGACCCTACACCTCTCCCCATCTCTGTCACACTCTCCCGACCCTACACCCTCCCCATCTCTGTCACACTCTCCAGACCCTCTACCCTCCACCATCTCTGTAACACTCTCCAGACCCTACACCCCTCCCCATCTCCGTGTCATTCTCCAGACCCTACACCCCTCCCCATCTGTGTGACACTCTCCGGCCCCCTACACCCCTCCCCAACTCTGTCACACTCTCCGTACCCTACACCCTCCCCATCTCTGTCACACTCTCCAGACCCCAAAATTCTCCCCCACCTCTGTAGCACTCTCCAGACCCTACACCGCTCCCCATCTCTGTTATACTCTCTGCACCCTACACCCCTCCCCAAATCTGTCGCACTCTCTGTACCCTACACCCTCCCCATCTCTGTCACACTCTCCGGACCCTACACACTCCCCCATCTCTGTAACACTCTCCAGACCCTCCACCCTCCACCATCTCTGTGAAACTCTCCAGACCCTACACCCTACCCCATCTCTGTGACACTCTCTGGCCCCTACACCCTCCCTATCTCTGTGAGACTCTCTAGACCCTACACCCTCCCTATCTCTGTCACACTCTCCGGACACTACACCCCTCCTCATCTCTGTCACACTCTCCGGACCCTACAACCCCTCCCCATGTGTGTGACACTCTCCGGACCCTACTCCACTCCCCATCTCTGTGACACTCTGTGGAACCTACACCCGTCCCCATCTCTGTAACACTCTCCCGACCCTACACCCCTTCCCATCTCTGTGACACTCTCCAGACCCTACACCCCTCCTCATCTCTGTGACACTTTCCAGGACCTACACCCTCCCCATCATTGTCACACTCTCTGGACCCTACACCCCTCCTCATCTCTGTAACACTCTCCGGACCCTACTCCTCTCCCCATCTCTGTAACACTCTCCGGACCCTACACCCCTCCCCATCTCTGTGACACTCTCCGGACCCTACTCCCTCCCCATCTCTGTGACCCTCTCCAGACCCTACACACCTCCCCATCTCTGTGACTCTCTCCGGACGCTACACCCTCCCCATCTGTGACAATCTCCGTACCCTACACCCCTCCCCATCTCTGTCACACTCTCCAGACCCTACACCCCTCCCCATCTCTGTAACACTCTCTAGACCCTACACCCCTCTGCATCTCTGTCACACTCTCCAGACTCTACACACCTCCCCATCTGTGACACTCTCCAGACCCTACACACCTCCCCATCTCTGTGACACTCTCCAGACACTACAACCCTCCCCATCTCTGTGACTCTCTCCAGACCCTACAACCCTCCCTATCTCTGTGACACTCTCTGGACCCCTACACCCCTCCCCATCTCTGTCACACTCTCCAGACCGTACACCCTCCCCCACCTCTGCAACACTCTCCAGACCCTACACCCTCCCCCATCTCTGATACACGCTCCCGACCCTACACCCCTCCCCAGCTCTGTGACACTCTGCAAACCCACACCCCTCCCCATCTGTGACACTCTTGAGATCCTATACACGTCCCCATCTCTCTGTCACACTCTCCAAGCCCTACACCCTTCCGCATCTCTGTCACACTCTCCCGACCCTACTGCCTCCTGCATCTCAGTAACACTCTCCAGACCCTCCACCCTCCACCATCTCTGTGACACTCTCCAGAACCTACACCCTCCCCATCTCTGTGACACACTTCAGAACCTACACCCTCCCCATCACTGTCACACTCTCCAGACCCTACACACCTCCCCATCTCTGTGACTCTCTCCGGACGCTACACCCCTCCCCATCTGTGACAATCTCCGTACCCTACACCCCTCCCCATCTCTGTCACACTCTCCAGACCCTACACCCCTCCCCATCTCTGTAACACTCTCTAGACCCTACACCCCTCTGCATCTCTGTCACACTCTCCAGACTCTACACACCTCCCCATCTGTGACACTCTCCAGATCCTACACACCTCCCCATCTCTGTGACACTCTCCAGACCCTACAACCCTCCCCATCTCTGTGACTCTCTCCAGACCCTACAACCCTCCCTATCTCTGTGACACTCTCTGGACCCTACACCCCCTCCCCATCTCTGTCACACTCTCCAGACCGTACACCCTCCCCCACCTCTGCAACACTCTCCAGACCCTACACCCTCCCCCATCTCTGATACACGCTCCCGACCCTACACCCCTCCCCATCTCTGTGACACTCTCCAAACCCACACCCCTCCCCATCTGTGACACTCTTGAGATCCTATACACGTCCCCATCTCTCTGTCACACTCTCCAAGCCCTACACCCTTCCGCATCTCTGTCACACTCTCCCGACCCTACTGCCTCCTGCATCTCAGTAACACTCTCCAGACCCTCCACCCTCCACCATCTCTGTGACACTCTCCAGAACCTACACCCTCCCCATCTCTGTGACACACTTCAGAACCTACACCCTCCCCATCACTGTCACACTCTCCAGACCCTACACCCCTCCCCATCTGTGACACTCTCCAGATCCTACACCCCTCCCAATCTCTGTGACATTCTCCAGACCCTACAACCCTACCCATCTCTGTCAC